>NW_022995372.1:21064189-21175925 GCF_004354385.1 Drosophila innubila | reverse complement strand
TTGCTGCTTGTTGGATTTGCAACTGGTTGGATTGCTCGTTACAGCTCAAATCGAACCGAAACCCAATGTGCCCAGTGTTGTGGCGCCCAATGCCTCCGCCCGTTGCAACAACAACGCTGCATATTCCGGTTGATCTTATCAATTCACTCATCTTCAATGGATCATTCTTCAGCTCATCCAACTCTTTCCATGAGCTTCGTTTTATACGAGTTCGAAGATGAGCTGGAGTTCGATGATGATGACGACGCTGAGGATTTGGAGGAGCGTTCCAGCTTTGATTTTGCTGCCACTGTTGGTGTTGTTATTATTATTGCTGTTGTTGTTGCTGCTGATGCTGCCGCTGGCGTTGATAGTAGGCAACGGCATGTTGAAGCTATTAGAATAAGCAGCCACTGCAGCTGCCGTGGGATCACTTAGATTACCCAATGCCGACGCACTGCTCGACCGTTGGAACCACCGACTTTAGCTGCCGCTGCAGCCATTGATTGAGCGACGAGCTGCCGTAACCTTGCGCTGTTGCTGCTGAAAAAAGCGCAGACAGATCAGCCTGCAGAAAGTGGGCGGCAATTGTCCAGCCAGCTGTGCCAAACTGGCCGCCATCAGATCATTGGCCGTGGGCAAGCACGCAGCCGAAGGCGGCACGAGAGGCGTGGCCAATGTATCATATTTATTGTGTCAGCTCGGACTATTGCGGGCAATGTCGCTGACGCTGAACTTGCCCGGACTCGGCGCCGGAGAGTTACGTACGCGGACGTATGTGACGAGGTATCCGACTTGGCTGGCGATGGCGAGGCACGCACTGGCAGCTCAAACTTGGCGGGACTGGCAGCATTCGATTGCAATTGTATATTTGTGGGACTGTCGCGCGGTGAAGCGGATTGCACAACAGACACAGATGTTGCACTATTTACAGACGGCAACTGTGGTGGCAACAGCTGCGTGGTTGCAGCATTCAGTGGGATGGCTGGTGCCACGACATTTGGTGTCGCCGCTGGCGTGTGATTCGTTGATTTGGTGTTGCCAGCGGTGACAACATGCGCACTGGATTCATATTAAGTCCCGATGGCATACAAAGTTGTTCCTGTAGCGACATTACTTTCAACTCGCTAGCTTTTTGCTCCGCCTGCAGTGAAGTTTCCTCCTCGGTTTTACGTGCCACATCCTCAACGGAATTCAAGTGTATTATCTCGCCCAATGGCTCCTCTTTGGGCATCTGCTGCTCCAGCTTAATATCGTTAATCGACTCAGTTGACGACTGCGTTTCCGTTTTAACAATCATTTCATTGTCGTCGTTGTCAATGATCTTAATCGTCTTCGGTGGTATAAAATCATCCTCCTGCTCACAGTCTAGGACGGCACATAACCAATTCCATAACGCCTTATCACTTTGCTTTGTTGGGAATTTCGGATAGAGCGTGTTCTTCAATTTCTCGTTGTACGTCACGTCGTTATTGTAAATGTTACCAAATTTAACAATCTCGCCGCGATATTGGGTATAATAATCGACGCAGGATTGAATTTCAGTGCGCACCTCTTCAGGAATCTCTTTGTCGGGCAGCACCGAATATTGCATTAACATCGGTCGTCCGTATTCCATGGACTGTTTGTTTTCATTTGGCGGCACAATCCATATACACTTGACCACCGACTCCAAGGTTGGATTCTCTTCATAATAGGGTGCTTCATAAAAATATTATAAACAATATTAATACATAAAATATATTAATTGAAGCAGAAAACTTACAAATAATGAGTGAAACGCATGGGTATATGTTAAGTCACTTGCCCCGCATGCGTATCTGATAATCCAGTTGGGAGTCGCAATCGCGTAGAGTGGGCTCAGCCTGGAACTTGGGATGCGAGTGATACCAGCCAACGAGCAGCACCTGATCTTGTACCATCATTTTCTGTATGTCACGCCCACTTCCCCAGCACGTTGCCGATCAAAGCGTGTATTGCGGCATGGATATGTTTTCGTAATTGTCAAAGCTACAAAAAGAGAATAGAAATCATATTAGTTACGGTATAAAGATATCAGTGGTAATGTTAAGGCCGGACTCACTGTGCGTGTTCATGTCCCAAGTGCCTCCCAAATAGCCGCACACCTCGCGCACCGTCAAATGGCAATGAAAGTCGGCCAATAACAATGCCGATGATGTTATGCTTAGCAGAAATGGTTGCAATTTGCCAACTGATGTAAAGGGAACGGCCTCAATCAGCATATTGGCATCACTATAAGAAAAGTTTTTCAATAATCATAATTGCAAGCTCAAATTAAATTAAAACTTACTGAATTATATTGCGATTGGCCACAGTATTGTGCGGAAATACTGTGCGTTTCACAACCAGATCGGGCGAATCAGTTTTTCGCTCAGCATCTGGCAAAGAAAATTTATTTAATTATAGTCTATTTAATTTAATCCATTTCATTTACCTATATCGCCATCCTCGGGTGTTTACTCCTTCTGTAAAGCACACTTCCGCAAGTATGTATTCTTATAGGCGTCTAGTTTCTTTCCTTTATATTTAACGGAAGCCCAACCGCAACCACTTTTCTTCTCGGGATTTATAATTCTCTTGCAGTGCATGGCCCAAGCACTGGGCGTTACAAATATGGTTTCAGTCTCTTGAGATTTAATTTTACCGTCCGGCAGCAGATCTCCCACAAATTTTTGCCCAAGGTAATCTATTGTCATTAGCGATTTTCCAGGCTGTAGCACATTTGCAGCCATTAGTGTTTGGAGTGTCACAGTGCGTCCAGTCCCATTGAAACCCTCGTAGTTTTCCTTTGCCTGTTCCCAAAAGTAAACAATTGTTGTATTGAAAATTTACCCAATTGCACCTACTCTACAGCACAGATTTGTTATTATTTTCTTACCTCGTCATCATTGTCGTCATCGGGCATCACTGTCTACATCTTTTCGCACAAACTATCATCCAGGATGGATATCGGACAGGGTGCTGCATTTTCATGGAGTTGGTTCTGTGTCCGCTTCGGCTTCTGCTTCAGCCGCATCCGACACAGACATATCGCGTTCCCCATCCACATCGCCGTCACTTACATCGTCATTTGTTGTTTGCGGCGGCTGTGGCGTCGAGTCGCCCTCGCCTTCACCCTCTCCGTCAGTGCTGCTGCCCATTTGGTTTTCACGAGCTTCTAGTTGGTCGCCATCGGCCAATAAACCATTTTCCACACCGTTTTCCATGCGCTTATGTCTAGCTTCTATAAAAAATACACCTTTTAAACTTTGCTATCCACGATTATACCGCAGAGCAAGCCGCAGAATTTATGTATGTGGTAGAGTGCCAAATTAAAGGCGCTGCCACCTGGCAGAAAAAAGTTGCCGTTTACCAGACATTTTGAAATTGGGAAGATACTTTTCAAAAATATCTTCATCGAAAAAAAAACAAAACGCATCTCTTGCCATTTTGAAGCCAGAATTTTCATAAATTAAATTAAGATATAAAACTTCTACCCCATGGAGTGTTGAATTCCCTACATACATGAAAATTGTTACGAACTGCTTGTCACTCTGTGGGCCGCGCCGGCTGGCTCATCGGTTCTCAGGGTAGGGGTCCCATCCCTGGCCCGCAGTCCGAACAATCGATTACATCATCGATACACAAACAGCTGTGGCGAACGGAACTACACAACACTACAACAAAAGACGACGGAAATCCACAACATAAACAACAAAACCTGCAATCAACAACAAAACGGTAAGTAAACAAACAAACATTCACAAAACCTAACACTGATCCACCTCTCGTCCAAACAGGATCCCGGTTTCGGACCCAGGCGTACCCGCCCTGCCTGAGATGACACCACTCCGTCATCTCCCTCATGTTGGCCACCGAATGGACCTACTTCATCCTGTGTTGGCCTTCGTATTTCTCCCTCCCCCTACAGCAATAATTATACGGACATTTTCATGTTCAGATGGGTATAATTTGTGTTATTTCCTTATTTATATATACATTGCGGTCGAACATCCTTAATCTCTAACATCTTTTATATTTCATGTGTGTACATTTCTTCCTTGCTACACGAAACACAGACGAGGAACGAAAACATGGCCATCAACATAAATAATGGCATATACAAATTTGCACCGTAAATGTGCGACACAAGGCTGTTGCGGAGACGCCGCGGGACAAATATATATATATATATATGTTTATACGTATGTATGTTATGGAATGGTATGTTAAGGTTAAATGTGAATCGCTTAATATTACCTTAGCCTGCCTAAAGAGCTCTCTGGGTGGTTTAAGGGGCGATGTAAGGGCTGTCTCTTATACACATCTAGATGTGTATAAGAGACAGGTATATGTATATATTTATAAATGTTTATATATATATATATGTTTATCTGTCAATCTATGTGTGCTTGTGATTATAATTAAATCTCATTATATACTTAAATGTATATAAATATCTGTCAAATATTAATCATGTCGTTATCGTCCCTACTCTGTTTGTCTTGTTTTCAATTTTAATTTGCATTTTAATTAATTTTATATTCTTTTTAGCTTAGCTTGATTTTTACTGCGATTTTTACATCATTTAAATTTAATTATTAATAATAGAAAAATATTTTATTTCTTTCTTATTCAGATTCTTGTTTTCTTTCTTTCAGCTTTCAGTTAATTTCGTTTATCTTTAAGATAATAAATTTTAAGTTTAATTCTTTGTTCACTTTTCGTTTATTTTTGCCAATAAAGCTTAGACAGCGACTGCTCTACACAAAACGCACTATGTGTAATTATTTATAAAATAGAAAAAAACAGCGAAAAGGCGTAGTTCCTGACATGGAAAGGGGCTCCTCGGAACGGACTCACTTGTGTACAATAACGCCGCCGATGTTCTGCCCACTGCTGCTCACAGGTCTTCTACGGGACTTCGGGGGATGTCGTCCTTGTTGTCTGCCTTTCGGCCGATAAGTGCAGCTTGCCAAGATGACGTGCAGTTGGTGCGGCAAACAGTCTACGCACGGCACAAAGATTTCTCTTGGGGCAGAGGCCGGCCAGTACTCCTCGGTTCCAGACGCGGCACAACCTCTGGTGGAATGTCAAATTTCGTGGCAGCACCGAGTGACGGCACACGTGTGCTACTGCGGCACAAGGCGCGAAACTTCTCCTCACAAAAACTGTGTGCCTGGGGAAGGCAACCGCTCCTCTTCGCCGATCAAATCGAACTCTCGTCCGCATGTTCTGCAGCAACGTGGTTTGATGAAAATTTGCCAATTCCCTTTTTATCCTATTCATCCCACCGTTGCTGCAGTTTGAGTCTAATTTGACTCAATTGCATCGAGGGCATGAAGGGTAGCATATGTGCTGTCTCGTTTTGAGTTGCTACCTGTCTCTGTCTAGCAGAACATCTGGGTTGCCACTCCCCACAGACTACTCGCCGCATTTGACAATATCACCTATCGATAGCCGCCTATTTAAATAAGTAAGAAAATATATCGACAGCGCCGATAATTAAGGAAATACAAATAACAATAAACATCGAGCTGGCACAAACGATAAAACATGAACATAACAATACCCCCCCCCTAGATCGTTTGTGACCAGCCGGCACCTAACGCAGCGCCCAACGTAGGCCACACCCACAACACGACCCTACTCAAAAGCACTACTCATACTCTACCGACTGAGTTAGCCGGGCTTCCAACAAAAAGTCTGGTCACGCGCATCCGTGAGCCACAATACTTCCTTCAACGCATCTACTCGGCGATCCTCTACGCGGAGATTATGCCGTCCTAGATGGTATCCATTCATCGCCGGTGGATCAGTGTACCATATTTGCCCATCCCACAAATACTCGGCATCACGATGATCCTGGGATTCATCCTCTCTACTCTCTGGAATAGTTACTGTTCTTGGATCTGGGCTTCCTGACTTTGGGAACATCTCCCCGACACTCTCGGACCCTGCCCTGGGCTCTTGCAACCTGAACACTTCATTGATGAGTGTCATCATCTCCATGAACCCTTCCCTAATCTGCTCCTGAAGCGCATCGCTAATACCCGACCGCAAGGAATGCCTATACGTCTGGTGGGCCTGAGCAATCGCTACATTTACCGCTGATTTCGTCGCGCTATCCATTCTTTCTATCTAAAAAAAATCTAATCCCGTATTTTCTAATAAATACTAATAAATATCCTGTATTCTAATAAATAGATATAAATAACACTAATCTCACTACAGCTAACCAAAAATTACATATAAACAAGTCTAACACTACAGAAACTTACTAATACAAAAACTAACAACTAATATATACAGACACTAACTAATATTAAATAAATTTACGTATTTACAGAAAATTAATTCAAACAACTTACAATAAGTAAAGACTACCCAACAGGACTTAACAAAACGTAAACAATACCCAACAGGACTTACAATACTGAATATATATACGTCAAACAAAACTACTCACGAAAATAAACAGGCTTACGATACTTAACGAAACGCCTAACGATTACTAATATAATAACTATAGCTACAAAAATAAATTACTAAATATTAATACCAATTATTTACTACTATATTTAACAGCAAATACATCTACTAAACAAGGGAGAGAAAAAAAATATACACAGGCGGACCAACACTTCTCTACGCACGATTCGGACAGTGGACAAACATTTAAGCATCTGTCAGATGCTCAGTTCATCACTAGCGTGATGAACGGCATCCGAGAAACGCTAACTGAATTTCTATTTGGCTTCTATCGTACATCTGGCAGCTTCTGATGCATGTTGAGTGACCGATGCGGCGCAGGATCGATACTGGTATCGTCCTGGGTCACCAGTCTCCGAGGCTCAAAACTAACCACGGCCAACACACATCCACAGCAAACACAGAGTAAGACAAAACAAATAGATATAAATAAATAAATAACAACAAACAAACTAACCTAATATCACAATTGGTATCACAGAATTGAACTATCGTCACGGCTACCACCAGGCTATGGATACAGTCGGTACGTCCCGAACTGCACCAACCGCAACGAGAGCATCCTCCGATGCCAAAAGGAATATATGGTCGGCAAAAATCATCTTCGTGCTTCTCGGACTCCACAACACACTGCGCAATTATGGGCCACCTTCTGTGCCGCATAAGACTTCAGGTGCGTGGATCCTAAAGCCGAGGGATTGACCTCGTGTATCAACATTGTATTGAATTTGTTTTCTTCAGAAATAGCCACGATTTTAAAAACCGTGAGCTCTTTCAATTGGGCGCCATATTGTTACGAACTGCTTGTCACTCTGTGGGCCGCGCCGGCTGGCTCATCGGTTCTCAGGGTAGGGGTCCCATCCCTGGCCCGCAGTCCGAACAATCGATTACATCATCGATACACAAACAGCTGTGGCGAACGGAACTACACAACACTACAACAAAAGACGACGGAAATCCACAACATAAACAACAAAACCTGCAATCAACAACAAAACGGTAAGTAAACAAACAAACATTCACAAAACCTAACACTGATCCACCTCTCGTCCAAACAGGATCCCGGTTCCGGACCCAGGCGTACCCGCCCTGCCTGAGATGACACCACTCCGTCATCTCCCTCATGTTGGCCACCGAATGGACCTACTTCATCCTGTGTTGGCCATCGTGTTTCTCCCTCCCCCCTACAGCAATAATTATACGGACATTTTCATGTTCAGATGGGTATAATTTGTGTTATTTCCTTATTTATATATACATTGCGGTCGAACATCCTTAATCTCTAACATCTTTTATATTTCATGTGTGTACATTTCTTCCTTGCTACACGAAACCACAGACGAGGAACGAAAACATGGCCATCAACATAAATAATGGCATATACAAATCTGCACCGTAAATGTGCGACACAAGGCTGTTGCGGAGACGCCGCGGGACAAATATATATATATATATATATATGTTTATACGTATGTATGTTATGGAATGGTATGTCAAGGTTAAATGTGAATCGCTTAATATTACCTTAGCCTGCCTAAAGAGCTCTCTGGGTGGTTTAAGGGGCGATGTAAGGGTAGAGTATATGTATATATTTATAAATGTTTATATATATATATATATGTTTATCTGTCAATCTATGTGTGCTTGTGATTATAATTAAATCTCATTATATACTTAAATGTATATAAATATCTGTCAAATATTAATCATGTCGTTATCGTCCCTACTCTGTTTGTCTTGTTTTCAATTTTAATTTGCATTTTAATTAATTTTATATTCTTTTTAGCTTAGCTTGATTTTTACTGCGATTTTTACATCATTTAAATTTAATTATTAATAATAGAAAAATATTTTATTTCTTTCTTATTCAGATTCTTGTTTTCTTTCTTTCAGCTTTCAGTTAATTTCGTTTATCTTTAAGATAATAAATTTTAAGTTTAATTCTTTGTTCACTTTTCGTCTATTTTTGCCAATAAAGCTTAGACAGCGACTGCTCTACACAAAACGCACTATGTGTAATTATTTATAAAATAGAAAAAACAGCGAAAAGGCGTAGTTCCTGACATGGAAAGGGGCTCCTCGGAACGGACTCACTTGTGTACAATAACGCCGCCGATGTTCTGCCCACTGCTGCTCACAGGTCTTCTACGGGACTTCGGGGGATGTCGTCCTTGTTGTCTGCCTTTCGGCCGATAAGTGCAGCTTGCCAAGATGACGTGCAGTTGGTGCGGCAAACAGTCTACGCACGGCACAAAGATTTCTCTTGGGGCAGAGGCCGGCCAGTACTCCTCGGTTCCAGACGCGGCACAACCTCTGGTGGAATGTCAAATTTCGTGGCAGCACCGAGTGACGGCACACGTGTGCTACTGCGGCACAAGGCGCGAAACTTCTCCTCACAAAAACTGTGTGCCTGGGGAAGGCAACCGCTCCTCTTCGCCGATCAAATCGAACTCTCGTCCGCATGTTCTGCAGCAACGTGGTTTGATGAAAATTTGCCAATTCCCTTTTTATCCTATTCATCCCACCGTTGCTGCAGTTTGAGTCTAATTTGACTCAATTGCATCGAGGGGCATGAAGGGGTAGCGCATATGTGCTGTCTCGTTTTGGAGTTGCTACCTGTCTCTGTCTAGCAGAACATCTGGAGTTGCCACTCCCCCCACAGACTACTCGCCGCATTTGACAATATCACCTATCGATAGCCGCCTATTTAAATAAGTAAGAAAATATATCGACAGCGCCGATAATTAAGGAAATACAAATAACAATAAACATCGAGCTGGCACAAACGATAAAACATGAACATAACAAAATTACCTCTGTTTTTTTTAATTTAAATTTTAAATGGTTTCGTCATAATTGATCTCATTGCTTTTTTAAACAATTGTTTAATGTGTAAAATTGTGAAACTTTCGCGCCGTTTCATCTGAGATCACATCGTATGGCAGCCTTGCTTACCAGAAAAGAGTTTCCGATAGTTTGAAAATGTGGCAGCCTTGCTTCACAGAAAAAGGACGGTAGCCAAAGAGATTGTGGTGGCCGGGCGATATCACCATATTTGATCTGAAAATGGGAATCAACCAAGAAAACAAACAGATAAAAACATATTATTAATATGTTTTTTTAAACAAACAAAAATTGGCAGATTATAGAACTGGCTAAAGTGGCAAGACAACGCTGCCTTCGAATGTAATACCGCAGATATGTTACCGATAACTCGTGCTTCAGTGGACAACTTCTGCATTGTTTGCTTGCAAGATTTACAGAAAACCGGAGACACAAAACACCTGTATCATAATTTAAAACATGAGCCACAGTTATTAAGCGTCTTTAATGCAATGGCATATGGAGTAGAAGAAAAGGGAACGTTAATAAACTTGCCGCAACAATTGTGTCATTCCTGTTACACAAAAGTTTTTATGTTTTGCAAATTCGCTGAAATGTCCATTTGCAGCAGCATCGCATTAGACGAATTGACGGAAGAGGAGCACAAAGCAATTAATAAGGTCAACTTAAAAAGGATTTGTGCGACATGTTTTAAGTTGAAGGCAGACAATGCTAAATCCTCTTTTCTAAATGAATCGGAGCTACAGGATTTGTTGGCACTTATATTTACGGGAATGGACAAACAGAAACTAAGTTTAAAGTCAGTGCAACCCAAAAACGTATGTGAGCTTTGCTCTCAAAAATCAAAAACTTTTCTGGAATTTCAAAGGCGATTAAGGGAAAGTCAACTATATTTTAAATCCATATTGTCAAATGCAGACGATTTATCAGAGCACAAGTCAAGTTGCAAGATTGTTGAGAAACAAGCAATTGATAAGAGTGTAAGTTAAAAATAATATTCATTTTTAATTTGATAATAATTTCTATATTATTTATAGTCCAGCAGCACAACAGAACAGAAAGAAATAGTTGGCTACGATAGTGAGCCTGAAATTGATCATTTAATATTGAATCCAAACAATGAAAAGGGGGATCCCTTTGAGTTGAGTGATAAAAATTCATGGAACTCAATTTTAAGTAATGACAAAATCGTAGACCCTTCATTTCGTCGCTGCGAGAAATGCAGTCGAACATTTCGCAAATTATCCTCATTTAAAGAACACAAGTGTCGAGTTCAATGCATTGATGGATCCACAGATATAATCAATGAAGACCAGGATTTATTTACCTGTGACATTTGCCATAAGAATTACAAGTCAGAAGCTCTGTTGAAAACTCACGCTTATCGAGTACATTGCAAAGCAGATAATACATGTCCATATTGTCAACGAGAGTTCAAGCAAAAGCACCATCTGAAAGATCACGTGAGATCGGTACATGAAGGCATACGACCCTATAAATGTAGTTACTGTGAAAAGTCATTTGGATTACCCAAAACATTGCGGGTACATCTAATGGGACACACGAACGAACGTCCATTCCAATGTGATATTTGTGAGAAAACATTTCGTCAAAAGGCAGAATTGAATCGTCATATAAAGAACCATTCGGCAGATATACAGTTTCGATGTCCGGTTTGTTCCCAAGGCAAGACAAGCCAAGAGGAACTGGATGAGCACTTGACCCGACACAATAATCGGGAGGGTTACCAATGCAGCAAGTGTGGACGTAAATTTACCAAGCTGTGTCACTTGAAAAATCATGACGATGCAGTGCATCTCAAGTTGCGTCCATTTAAATGTGACTACAACGATTGCGGTAAGGCATTTGCCGCCCGCAAAACTCTTCAAATACATCAGCTAACACACAGTGGCGACTGTACAAGTATTTGCAATGTTTGTCATAAAGAGTTTAGCTGTAAAGCAAATCTTTTAAGGCATTTCTACATGCACAAAACGACGATTAAACAAGAAGCTGTTGCGTGAATCGAAAAACATTAAAACGGAACCAATGACCGAAACTAACCGTTTAATATTTAGTACTGGAATCGGAACCGAAATCAATTATTTTTCAAGAACTGAAAGCGTTTCGGTACATTTTTTTTTTAAATAATTTTTTATTTTCTGTATGTATATAAAATCTTTTTATTAAAAAATATCTTTATAAAATTTCAGTATGGTTTAACTCAATAAAATAGATGCTTACGTAGGTACATCTGCTAATATGTTATACTTACAAGCTTTCACTTGTAAGTTGCCAGGTCAATAGTTTCACCAACTTCAAGCATTCACTACTTTTTCAAAAAACAACCGATTTTCGAGCGGCTTGTAATTTTGAGCATGGTTTAACAGATTTATTCTGCATTCAAACTTTAAATAATTTCGAAAAAAAACGTTTTTTATATTTTAATGCAAAGGGTCCATTTGAAAATTGGAATATTTTAAATCTCAAGTGGAACGCAATTTGATTGTAAAAAAAAAATCATGCTAACTGGTTAACATTTATTTGTATACAATTTCCATACGATACTTATAAAGATAAGGGACATGGATATAACTAAGCAGTAACAGTTAAGTGTTTTGTTTTACATTAAGTAATGAAATTCTCTAAAACTTACAAGATTTTGTATAAACTAAATATATGTATTTTATTTGTAGTTTTTGTAGTAAATTGAATCATCACTACAAAAAGTACAGCTGATTCTCCAATCCAGGCGAGGGTGCTTGGTGGATGCCCTTAGAAATTAAAAATGCCAGCATCAGTTACTTAAGGCTCTTCTCAATTGGACGAGACACCAACAACGGTTGTTTAAAATACCGAATACTGATATAATACCGCTTCACAATTAAGAAGATAATATTAAATTTGAGCTTTATAAATTTTAGTAAACAATCGACTTACTTTCTTATAGTATTCGAGAAAAGATATATCTCCGTCCTTCGTCTCAAACTTTGCTACGGGTGATGATGCGAAATCAACATCATCAATGCGATACGTCTTTTTATTGTAACCCGTAATACGATCATGCGTTTTTAAATAGAAATTTAGAGTTCATTATATATCATTAATATTTTACTTCTATACTTTTTTTTAGTTTTTTATACTACTTTGAATTCTATATTTTGAGAATTATTTCCCTGATTTTCTTATAGAGAACTAATTTATTATTAGTATAATCTTACCGATAACCGGCGGCTTAAAGGAGTTCTGATAATCGTCACTTTCCTGAATAATATATAATACAAGTTATCCGTCCTGATGACTTTGTGTGCAATCTCTGCAGAAGTTGTGTATCCGGCCTCGAACCGAGCCACATAGATCACCTAATCAATTCAAATTTCAGTTTTAAGTTTTGTACTGCTCACACATACTACATGTACCAAAGACTCTATGAACCATAAACTCAGTACGTTTGTACCACATCTGGTACCTGGTACATTTGTATTCGCTGTACCTGATGTGACAGTTCGTACACTTTCATCAAAAATGGTACCAAAGTGGTAACAAATAGTTTCTTGATGTTGCAACCTTGTTTAAGGAACAAAAATGTACAATAGCACAATAGTACATTTTTGGCGAACCATTTTATATGCTCAACATGACCATCAAACAATTTTCATACGAAGGCGGTTTGAATCGCTATCGGGCCCAGTGGTGTCAGCTCTTAAAAGTTTTATTGACTTATAAAAATATATGGAAAAAGATATACAACTACAATAGTAATCTCGTAATAATAATTTGGAATATTTCTAGTAGTTTTTTGAATTCTAAAATAGCTTGAATTTGTACCAGCAATTGTACAATTTTTCATGCGAAAATATCAGTAACAGTCCCTGTACTATCGATAGACACTTATCGATACTCTACAGCACCATCGACTGTTTAATCATAAAAAAAGCGCGCATTGCAAGAACAAACGCCGCAACATTTATAATTTTTAACAAAATTCAATTTTGATGAACAAATAAGATAACATGGCACTCTGGGTAGACAAATACCGACCCCGTGAATTATCCAAATTGGATTACCACAAAGTAAGTTTGAATTCTGCAAGAAATACGGATGCCACTATAATATTTGTGTATAGGATCAGGCGGAAAATCTGCGTAATCTTTGTAAGCAGAGCGATTTTCCACATCTCATGTTCTACGGTCCTTCTGGAGCTGGGAAGAAGACACGCATTATGTGCCTGCTGCGTGAGATGTATGGCGTTGGCGTTGAAAGACTGCGCAACGAGACAATGGGATTCACAACGCCATCGAATCGGAAGATCGAGGTGATGACTGTCAGCAGTAATTACCATTTGGAGGTGAATCCCTCAGACGCCGGCATGTACGATCGGACTGTTGTTATAGACCTGATCAAGCAGGTGGCACAGACCCATCAAATCGACATCAATGGTCAGCGGGAATTCAAGGTGATTGTTATTTCCGAAGGCGATGAGCTGACCAAGGATGCCCAACACGCACTACGTCGCACCATGGAAAAATACGTAGCTACCTGTCGCATTATTTTGTCCGTAAATTCCACATCTCGCATCATTCCGGCTATTCGATCACGTTGCCTCGGGATACGTGTGGCTGCGCCCAGCGAATCCGAAATGACAGCTGTACTGCAAGCCACGTGCAAGCGTGAGGGTCTCGTGTTGCCGCCCGAGCTGGCCAAACGGGTGGTGGATAAATCCGAGAGGAACTTACGCCGTGCCTTGCTCATGCTGGAGGCATCTAAAGTCCAGCAATATCCGTTCACGGCACAACAGGAAATCGCCGATCTGGACTGGCAAGTTTATCTGCGTGAAACGGCAAATCAGATTGTGAGCGAACAAACTCCCGCCAAGCTTGAAAAGATACGCGATCGTTTGTATGAACTGCTCTCGCAAGGAGTGCCACCAAATCTCATCTTCCGTGGCCTTGTGGAGCATCTGGTCAACAATTGTGATATGTCCATCAAGGCAAAGACATTGGAATATGCCACACAATATGAGCATCGCATGCAAAACGGCGCAAAGCATATATTTCACTTGGAAGCGTTCGTGGCACAATTTATGAATATCTACAAGAAGTTCCTGGCCGAACTGGTAATGACAGATGATTTCTAAATTAATATTAATTGTATGTTTTATTATTATTATTAAACGAGCTGAATAAATGCATGAGTGCTCAACCGAAAATCTGCTGTTGTTGTCGATTCTCCCTTTCTGTTAAAATAGCTAGTTTAATTTTATCTTCTGTAGTACGTTTGACAGTCTCAACGTATCTAGCAACTTCTTCCTCCAGCTTGACATGAGCCTGCAAAGAAAGAAAGCATTAGGAGAACTTCTAAAGAGAGGGAACAGTCATTTTGAATATTACCATTTCGTATTCAATATGCTCCTTGCCATTGATCTGCAAGCCGTGCAACAGCAGATCGATTGTATTGATGGGAAATGATAGCTGCGGGTTCGTCACATTCACCGAATGCTTAAAATCGAAATATTCACTGCCTGCTCCCAGCATGCCGCCAATCATTTCGCATGCTAATTCGGTGGCATCCAGTAAACGATTATGTTTTACATAGAGAAGCAGCAGTTCCCGGGAGTTGGCCAACTTGTACGAGTCGTACAGCCATTGAGGCACAAATGCATTCAATGTTAGTATACGGTTAACAACCGCTTTCCGTATTAAAGTCGATTCACTCAGTTCATTATCGACAACGAGCTTCTGCAGCAAGGACCAAGCCATATCGGCAGCGCTGTTGCGATGCGCCAGATCTGGAAAAAAAATGGAAAATTAGATTACAACAATTAAATTTTATATTTAACACTCTACCTGCTAAATCATTGTTTTGTAGCCAAGTCCAAGCATCCTTGGATTTATCCTCCGAGGTGCTAACACATGCGGCTGCAAGACTCTCAAATATTGGCAGCACAGAGAACTCATTACCACGTGCAAGTTTCAACGCCGCTGTGTATAGACCACAAGTGGCCAGGAGATAGGAGAGCTCTTCGGCACCAGCCAATTCGTAGGCACCCACGTCCTTGCGATGATAGGACAGTTCTCTTAACGCCTCCGCGTGCAGCAGCTCACGACGTATGTCGGATAATTCAAGTACAACAACATCTTGGCCACTTCCACTGTCCTCTTTGGGTAACTCTTCGTTATCTTGATCCATTGGTAGTTTCTCGTCACCAATTGTGGGTTTGGCAATCCATCTATAACGTTTGTCGACCAAATACAAGCAATTGATGCAAACGAGAAGTGATGAGCAGCGCTTCTGCAATGCATCGGGAGCATCGCTGTCCACCTGCAATCTCATGGCCTGTTCATACATAACTGTCGCAGCTGCGGGTTAATAAGATCATATTGTATTATTATATTTTATTCAATTACATCATTATAGCTTACCCTTGCGCATGTTGCCTTTGTTAGCATGGAAAGCATACAGAAAATTGTAGACTTCATTTTGATCGATGCTAAGGGAACGTGCACGGGACTCGACAATGTTTTCGAACTCCTCTTGTAAGCAATTGTAGGGCAACTGCATGAGAAGATCAAATCGCTTACACTGAAATAGCATAATGACCAATTGACGCAGACAATCCTTGCGTCGCGAGGTATCAGCATTATAAACTAAAGCATGATATGCCTCCTCATAGTGTCCAAGCTGCAAATGATTGTTAAATACTATCGATTGGAACATGGGCAACTGAGGGTCTTCCACATGCAGCTTGCTCATAGCCATGTGAGCCAATTGAATAATATAATCAGATGCCGAGTGTTGTTCGAATAATTGTATAACTTTTAGATAATAATGCACCAAGGCTAGTTTATAGTCCTCTTTTGTTAGCACAATACTCTGTCTGCTGAGTATGCCTTCAAGCTTGGAGTAAAGCGGTGTGTTTTTCAAAACTTGTTCAAATAGAAAAGGTTCCTTTAACACATTTTCTGCCACTTGCTCAAATAGGGAAATTGATTTTTGCGGTTCACCACAATCAAGAAGAGAAACTGCCAGAATAAAGCAACCTGCAATTGAAATACAAATAATGATTAGACTTTTGACAGTTAATACTAAGAGTACAAGAAAATTGGGGACACAAAATTGACAACATTAACATTTGAATTTAGGAAATCAAAACTATATCTGGAATTGAAAATAACAATGAATATAGAGCCTAATGTCAAGAAATGGAGTACACCAAAACTTCTATTTGGTTTTCTATTTAATTGCTTATAATTTATATAAAATTTATCTTATTTTACATTTTTATTTAACAGTTGCGGAGTAACACTTTCTTTTTTTTTTTAATATAATAGTTACGGAATACGTTAATTTTTGATTTGAAATTATATATATTGTCTAGTTATTGCTTTTTTTCATCCTTATTTTGGATGCTTAAAATTGTATTTCCAGCTATTTGTCTTTGTTATTGTTACTTAAAAAAAAACTTGCAGTAATATAAAACTGTTTGCAAATACATACGTGAAATAGCTTTCTCATCACACCAGCCAGACAATAAGCGTACATAATCCTGAATGATAATGTGATGACAAGTGCCAAAGAGCCACTCCGGAAATACATCGTTCCAAGCCTCTGGCCAGCTGCAATTGCAATCAGTAAATCAGACATTCAGCATTCTTTTATATCTAGATACTAGAACTTACAGCATCTGATTAATAAATCCAACTAGTTGGAGCAGTGTCTGCCGCATTGACAGTTGATCCAATGGTTGATTAGGTTCCTTTAGTAGCATAGAAAGTGCGCTAAATAATCCCTTTGATTGCAGAAACAGACACAGCAGCGTTGTCTGACTATTTAAACGAATTTGGCTCGAATAAGGACGCGTATAGCCGCTAAAGAGTTGTGCACGCGTCAAACGCTGTATGGACACCTCACTGTGCATGAATTAAAAATAAAGTTAACATTCAAATGAACTATCATTGCTAATAGCAATGTCTTACAAGTTAACTGGAGTATTGAGTGATATTGACGTCTCAGATATCCAAACTAGCGTATAATAGGAGTTTAAGAAATTAATATTTGTCTTGATGGAAAAGTTCTTGTGGCCAGCCTGTCCATAAATGATGTACTGCAAAATCAAAAGGTTGCGACAAACAGAAAAACTGTAAAGGTAAGTCATTAGTAAAATATGATATAAATATACTACCAAGACTACAAGATATAATACCAACCGTATCATTGCCATTTGCTTAACCGTTTCGGCAAGAATAGAAATGCCATACTCGCTGCCAAATAATGCTCCAGTGGACTGCAAGAAACGTGTCGACTTTGAAAGACCATCTAAAGTTAATTAAAAGCGTATATTTATAAGAGAAAAACAAAACAAAAAAGGAAGAAATGTTGTTTTCAAAGATTTGATACGATTGCAGAGACTTGCTTCAATTTTCGACGGAATGTTCCCTTACAAATTCTTTGACAAAATTAAAACACATACTTATGGGCTCTGGATAAGCGTCCTGGTCAACAATGGCAAGTAAATCCAACAGCATATTAACGGCCGTATCCAAGTGTAATATTGTCTGCAACTTTAGCTGGATTTGATCAATGTAGCGACGAGGCAGTGCAACAGAATTGTAGTCATCGAGTCCCTCATCGCCAGCAGTTATTCGATGCAATAAATTGGCAATGACTTTATCATCCCGTTGATACAGATTTTTATCCATTTCAATTTTGATATCATCGGTTAGGTGCTTTTCTAGCTGAGTGATGATCTTCATAAGTTGAACAAAACTCATTGCTGCTGTGGGATCGTTGCGACAATAAGATGCCACAAAGGCTGTTACATCATCTGTGTGCTCCTCCGCAAGCATTAGATGTTCCAACATTTCACAAGGGCGCAGCAGAGCAAACGATTGCCTGCGGACAACACAAACAGCATCCATGTCGCCTAAAACAGCGAGGCCGATGGGCTCCGAGGATTTGATGTGGTACTGCTCACAGCAAGAATAGAAACGATCCCAGAGTCTGGTCGCAATTTCTAAATACTCTTCGTCGCTGACAACGAAATCTTTCAGCTCACTTTGTATCTCATCTTCAACGGCTTGCGCCACCTGCTCCTTAAGCATTGTTAATGTCAACTGCTTCATATCGAATTGCAAGTTGGCACGTCGGAACATCTATAAAAGCAAAGAAAGAGTCAGCTTAATCATCAAAGCATAATTAAATAAATGAAAGAAACTAACATAAAGCGCCTTGGCAATCACATTGTAATCAAATCGACCCGGATGAAATATATACGAGGTGTATGCCTCACGTGGATCCACGCCATGCTCTATAGTCAGGCAACACCTGTCCGGTGGTGGCTCCAATGCAGCAGTCACCCATTTAATTGTTTTGTCCGCACCCAAGAAGATTGCCGACACATTGAAATCACCCTCCGAATTACTCCAAAGCGTCCAGATATGAGAGGACGTTGCATCAAAGTCAGCCAAATCCATTTGCGGAGCTGGCACTTTATGTTGCACAGCTAAGCTAATATTCTTTGTATTCGTCTCCGCCAAGTTGCAAACAATACTGAGGCAAATGAATTCTGCGCTTCTTTCATGCGACAAAAATACGCAAAAGTTACGGTCATCTATTTTACGCATCATACTATTTTGGGCTGGAATAGAATAATATATAAAATGTTATATTAGCAAATAAGCAAGGTCATCTTGGACACAACGAAGTTTTGATATCCTCAACTTTCCGCAGACTAACTAAATTTGTCTAAGACTACCAAATACAGAGATAAGAGATATTGATGTAGCTATCTCAAAAAACAATAAAGTTTTTAAAACCAAATAGACGGACCTGCGTCAAGTTACACTGTGATATCGACTCATCTCGTCGTCCTGACCAACATATGATGTACTTTATAGGGTCTACCACATCTCATATCGTTTCACAATTATAACACGCTTTTCCAACTTACGTCCTTGAGCTCCTTGCGTCTCGGCACAGTTAATAGAGGCAATATTCTGCAATGTGGCCACTGACCACAAACGCAACTCATTATTCCGATAGAGCACCAGCAAGAACATCTCTCCCTCAATGTGACTGAATGACATGGAAATAGATGCCGCCAAATTATCGCCTCGTCCACTGCAAAAAAACATTTGCATATATTTAATTTAAATCAAATAAAGTAATGTATTTACTTACGTTAAAGCTCCTTTCAAGTTGGATAGAAAACGTGGCATTAAATTGGACTCTTTCACCTCGTGCGATATTGTGATGCCCGTGCGAGAATTCATAACGTGAAGCATTAGCTTTGTCTGATAGTCGACGGCAAAATATGCCTCTTCGCTATTCTGAGAGATGTCGGAAGCAGCGAGTTGGGGTACATTAATGGCCATACTTCCATCTAGCACATGAAATGTACTACGGTCTTTCAAGTTCACGTTGGCATCATAGAAAACTGAATGTTTTTGAGCATCCGCTGTGGCAGTTCCGGCGGCCAGCATTCCATCGCTCTGTGCGGGAAATGCAATGCGATGGATGCTGCTGACGGTGACCACCAACAAAGTGACACAGTTTTCCTGCTCGGAGAGCGAAACATTCAGTACTGCAGAGTCCGTAAAGCGTAGACGAACATGGTTCCTCAGCAGCGTCACATCTAAACTGACTTCCGAAAGCTCAACAATATCCTGATATGTGCGCCTAACAAATAAATATAAATATGTAAATACATATTAGCATGTTTTCTTTAAAGTGCACTCAACAGCAAATGCTTACCAATATATGAAGCGATTCCTATTTTGAACGTTTCCAAGATTACTGTAACAGAAGCTACCGGACTTTCCAAATGTTTTAATGTCCTGTAGCGTACTTTGTGTGCCTAATAATTGTCAAAAATTACACAAAAGTTAATAAATGTTATGCCAAACTGAATTCTAAACGCGTCTTCACTTTTAATCAGCTTACCTGTGTTTATTTCGACGTCTATCCATTCCTCTGGATTCAAGTTTCGAGGTATGACCTCTCGATAACTCATATTAGCATTTTTATTCATCTTGAATTAGTTATTTTTTAATTACAAACAAATTCAATATGAAACACCCAATATAATGCAAGTTACACACACACGCACAAATATCTGCTGATGAGCACCGGTACAAAAAAAAAACGCGCGTGCTATCGATTAGTCACATCGATATGTGCGACATCCACTTGTAGAGCGCTGCGATAACATTATCGACGCCGAAACACATGGCTCATGTTTTGTTTTGATCAAAAATATACTTTTAAAAGTTTTAATTCAATATAAATTTTATTTCAAAAGTCATTATAAAAATGGCTAATAAAGGCAATGAAGTAGCTGCTACATCTCAAGATAAGGATGATGACATTTTAATCTGTCTACCTGGGGAACGCCTGTGCCGGGTCGAAGACAATGTTATTGTGGGTGAGGGAACCTACGAACAAGGCGGTTACATTTATGCCTCCAAGTCTGGAATAGTTAACATAGACGAATCCACTGAAACGGTATGATGTTTACTTGTGTACTATTATTTTAATACCGAATAACCAGTTTAACATTTTCAGTGCCAAGTTGTGAGCGTACATAAGCCAGGATTTCATTTAACCATCCCGGCAACTGGTGACGTGGTTACAGCCCGCATCCTGGTGACGACACCTAAATTCGCGAAGTGTGCTATATTTTGTGTTAGAAACATCCTACTCGAGAGCAGCTATCGAGGTGTGCTGCGGAAAGAGGATGTGCGTGAAACTGAAAAGGATCGAGTGGACATTTATAAATCATTCAAACCCGGCGATGTTATACTGGCCCGAGTTCTCAACCAGATGGAGCAATCATTTACCTTAAGCACCGCTGAGGCAGAGCTTGGCGTGGTGATTGCTTATGCTAGTGATATACGCAAAAACCGTATACCTATGGTGCCCATTGGTTGGGGTGAAATGCAATGTCCAAAAACAATGATTAAGGAGTCGAGAAAAGTGGCTAAAGTTTTGCCAGAAAGTTCAATAAAATTAAATACATAAAATAATTTTTTTTTTTGTTAATATTATAGTTATCTCTTAATTATAATATATTATCTTTTTTACCGAAGCGTAGCATAAAACAATAAATTAAAACTAATTGAAATCAAAATATATTAAATATTATTAAAGCAAAATTGGCATTAGTTACCAAGTCACCAAAGCTCCATCAAATTAATTATAAATAATTCACCCAACAAGAGCATAAATAAATTATATATAAGTTCAGAAAGTTCCATCCAAACTAAATGCATAAAGCATTCGAATTAAATTCAAATTATTTTCAATTCCGTTGCTCCAAGTGGAGCATAAAACAATTATTTAGGCTGTCGTCAAAATCAACAAATAATGAATTATGCTGCCAGCAAAAATGGCATCGCGTGCTAGAATCTAAAAACTAAATCAATCTAAATATGTAGAAAATATGTGTATTTGTATGTAGGTCCTAAGGGTCAATGACTAAGTTTATGCCATGAGTGTTACAGGTGTGCACAACAACAAATACTATACCTAACTACCCTTAAGGACCATTTAACATACCCTTAACCCCTCCTAGCTAGGAGTTTGTCCAATGCAGAGGGATGGACAGCCAATAACTGTTTGATCGATAAGGAGCTCAACTCGTTATGGCGATTACAATACCGGTTAATATTCAAATCAAAATAAATAAAACCAATTGGATATTTAAATGAAGCCCGAATCAAAGCAGTTGTAGCAGACATTGTCTTTGCATTCCAAATGCCAGAAATTGCTCATTCACAACATAACAACAGCGTGGGTAAGGACAACAAGGACAATAGCTCATAATGGTGCAAATATCGCAAACGGAGGAGGACATCAAAATTTCCATTGAACTGAATAGGCTGGTGACCCGAAAGCCGGACGTTGTCCTCCTGCCGCAATATTTAAAATTTAACAACCCACCAATATTCTTTGAACGCCATCTGGCCCAGGAGATCGATGAGATGGCCAGTTTCTGTCGCATTTTTAAGCATGAGGCACGCATTGTTTTAATTAAAAAGCAACCAGGCATCTGGCCAGAGATGTTTCAGAAGCTCAGCAAAGAGGCCTTAATGCAAAAAAGACTCGAAATTGCCGACCTTATTGTGGAGCGCAATAAGAAGCGAGATGAGATGGCGCTGGAGCGTTACGAGAACAAGCGACGAGCTGAAATTGAAAAGGAAGTCAAGCGTGAGGGTGACATGAAAGATCGAGTCAAGAAATTCCAGGAGAGCTCTTGCCATGAAGCTCTAATGGTAGGTGTGCGCAAGGAAACCCATGTAAAGAATGTCACATCACATGGCAACAACAATGACAACAATTCCAACTCCAATGCCAACTGCAACTCCAACAACAAACAGCAGCCGGCATCGGACTTTCGACAGCCAACTCCAGTGGTGCGTTATCAACCACCAATTGCAATGTCAGCGGTACGTGGTAATGGACGCATCAGTGTGTGCTTCTCCAGTGAGCATAAACGGGATACTCCCAAGCGTGAATCCCAGGAAGGCATTCAGATGCCATTTACCATACACGACAAAGCCAATGGCAATCCAATCCCTAGAGAAAAGACGCCAATGGAGACGCTTGATGAGTGAATGGTGGAAGACAATAAATCCAATTCTTGGGTGTGTGTGTGTGTGTACATAACTTATACAACTTATTATAATATTATAAATAAATAAACGCAATTAACAGAAATTAAGCATAAAAAAGAGAGGCACAATTCAATTGGAATATTTTTATTATTTTTTAAATTAGATAAAATATACAACAATTATTACATTATGCATACCCATTATGTTTTTTTAATAAGCTTTTTTCAAACAAGAAATAATACATGGTATTTTTGCTACTTATAGATGTACGTAGCGAGTACAGGTTTAGCAGAAATGTTCATAAAGATAATATATTATTTAGAATATTATGTATATATAGATATATATATATATATATATATTGAGTTGTGTATACTTGTAAGTTGAACGATATTTACTTTATATATTGCAGTTTCATAGCGTGTTTTTAAAAATGCTCAAGACTTCTTTCAGTTATCTATATCATATAGTTTCTATATCTATTTACAATCATTCTTAGCTTAACTGCTCATTTCGTAAATATTTATATGTATCATATGCCTTTTATTTTCTGTTGCAGATTTTAATAATCATTTTGTATTCGAGTTTGCATTTGTTAAATATCGATTTATATTCTTTTATTTCATTATATCCAAATACCATCTCAATAGCTTGATAATTATGTATTTATATACTTTCTTCTGTGACATTCCTTTAGCTCAGAGGAAAAGCAAGAATTTAGTAATAACCAAAGACAAGAGTTAGCAATTTTCCTTAGTTGCATCAACACGACACGAGTATTAATTCCCTCAATAGGCTTAGGCTTAGCCTTGCTACGAATACGAGTACAAATACGTAAAGTTTTTGTGTATATATATGTCTGATTTCTTTAGCGATTAGATATTACATGTATTAGCCATAATTACTCTTGGTATGTGAATGCATGTAAATATGTACAATTCGTTTAATATTTTTTGATTTGATTTAAGGTTTAGTGTTTAGTATTTAGGTATGCTCGTATATAGGTATACTCTTAAAAAGTATGATAAAAAAAAGCTTTGGCGCTTTAAAGTAATCCGATTTGCATTTAAAACTGCATCAATTATCTTTGGAATTACTTTTTCTTCTTGTTTTTTGCAATCTTATCCGGCTTGATTGAAGCCATCAGGGATCAAGCAGAGGTCTCATTTGTTTCAATCCAACCCTCGCTGTCGTCTTCACTGTCCGAATCTTCCGACTCCGACAGCTCGATAGCCACACGTCTGGCCAAGATCGAGGCCACATCCAGCATAGCCGTGTTGCGTTCTATTTCCTTAAGCTCGGACTTTTCCACTTTACGCAAACTTATGCCTAAAATTATGAATTGTTATTAATGAAAACACTTTCTAAATAAGTAAACATTACTTACCATCTCGAATGGCTTTCATTAGATCATTGCGTGGATCATGGAATGGTGGCTGCATTTTCTTGGCAATGTGCGAGCCACCATTTGCTTGGGATAAATGCAGCTCGCCGTTGGCCAGAGTCTTGGGCATAATTTGGTGTGGATGCGGCGGCATTTGCGCAGTGCTCATGCCATCGTCCACTGGCGGTGGTGGTGGCGGCGGCGGTGGCGCCACATTAGGTGGCGACATTTTTGGTGAGTGCTAAATAAAAGAAAACAAGTGAGTTAAGCAATTTAATAATAATAATAATATAAATAATTAGTAGAAAAGTTTTAGATAAATAAATAATAAAATAAAATTTTGATGCATAATCAAAATGGATTTGAACTGTTGATTTTAAATGAATATCGATATAATTAAATGGATCGACCGTCAAAAAATAATCGTGTCGAAATTTTTGTTAAATTTCACATGATTTTTTACAAATAAATATAAGGTCTCAGAATCCAATTTAAAGTGTTGGACCCTTACCATCAAAATCGAATCTTGGTCTAAATGAACAAAAATTGAATACAGAATGATTTTAGAGGCCAAGGTCATGATCAAAATGACATTCCGATTGAAAATCTATTCAGTTTTGATCAAGTTATGACAGTTGGAAGTTGGACAACTCTTTGACCTAGCAACTTTTCTACAACCGTACCGGTTCAACGTTTCGGTATTCGGTTCTTGACAGAGAATTTTCATTCGGTTACGGTTTCGGTTCCGGTGTTATTCCCTTATATATGTATATACATACCTGGTCGGGCACTGGCGGCGGTGGCGGCAAATCGTTTAGCGAGTTCAATTGATTGCTGTTTGTCATGGTCATGCTGTTGAATGTGTTGTTCAGCTGTGCCATGACCAGATCATTCGCATTCTGTGCACTATTGCTGGGCGCCATCAGCGGAGATCCAGCTCGCGATGTGCTATTGGTGCGACCCAGTAGCTTGGCCGCCATATGACCACTGGCAGCGCCATTCATTGCCGACAACGGCGACACTGCATCCGGCACTGGTGGCGGCGGCGGCAAAGCATCCCGACTCGTCGACATGCTGCGTCCACGTGTGGGTGTATTGGCATTCGATGCCGTTGGCGTGCCGCCACCGCTGCCATTGGAAGGTGGTGCCGGTGGCGGTTGCGATGGTCGTGGCTTATTACGCGATGGTGTGCCTGGTCCATAGATCGGCTCTGGTGACATTGCACCCTGTCCACTCTGTCCATAGATCGCGTGCGACTGATGATAAAGCGAGCCATCATACATTTGCTGTTGATGCTGTTGCTGCTGCAGATGCATCTGTGGCGTTCCCGAGATGCCGTTCGTTCCATATGCAGCTGCATACTGATTAGCCGCCGCCTGTGGCGTCAGTTGTTCATATCCAGTGCCATCAATCTGCTCAGTTAACTGATAACTACGCCGCAGCTCAATCGAATTGGGCCTCAATGGCCCTGTGTCGTAAATTCCCATGTCTACAAAAGTCCAAATGCAACATTAATAAAATCATCCTTGTTAAATAATATTAACTTATTACTGTACAAAAATCGAAACTCCAATCGAAAAGAAATATCAAAAACGGATCAACAAAAAATAAAATAAAACACACACAAAAAATGCAAAATCAGATTTAACAATTATGGCAAGCAACAATTTTGAGTTCTTATGATTTCGAAATTGAGAATGCAAAAATATAATTACTTCTGAAATGTTAAGATCGCTTCGAGTGCGTTATGTTAAATAAAATAAATGATTCAATTATTATGAGCAAGGCTAGGAATTGCAGGCTCGAGATCCTTAACTGTTCTGATCATGACAAAAATAAAGCTAATACCCAAAAAAAATAAAATAAAATATTCGTATACAAAAATGTGTCAAGCTGAACTTTAGAATAAGAAATTCATAGTGAATTTCGAACAGTTGCTAAAGAAATACAAAAATTCTGCATTACTAATCTTATCTTAAAACGCCTTGAATTTGTATAAGTATAGAGTCCGCTTCTCCGAAAAAAATTAAAAATATCGAATAAACTTAAACGGAACAAAAGAATTGAATTGTTATTACAACCCTATCAACTTCCGAGTGCAATTCCGAACCCTGTTTATGAAATGTTAAGAAAAACAGAATTACAAAGAGTGGCGATATCTTCTATTGACAGTGATAACAGCCACAAATTGGCAGTTGGGAAAAATAGGGGGATTTGCTTATCTAAACAAAAATATCTTTTGCGTAGGATCAGAGCGAACATTATATAAATTCTAACAGTTGCTTTGCTATTGGGGTAACTACAGCGTGTGTAAAAATGTATATTTTATAATTCCGATTGTATGCCAATTAATTTGAATATAATTTAAACAATTTTTAAATATAATTTCGTAAAAGTTCGTGTACTTTGGAATATCCTGAGCAAATAATCACATTGACTGTATGGATCATTATGTAAAAGACACGATAAAATAAAAGAAAAAATTCGTAGAAACAGCATTAAGTACACATGGATAATGTATACATATATTATTTGTTAGATAATTATTGTAAAGGGTAACTAGAGTGACATGTGATAGTTGTAGTACGATAGAGAAGTAGATGAAGGAACATTTACAGACTCAATTACTGATGCTCTGACCTGTAATAGCGATAGCCGTTTGCTTTGTAAGATTACTGTTATTCTCCAAATGTGAGAGCATATTATAGGGCTTAACAGAATCTGGAAATGAGATGATCATGCGGTGTAATGGTGTTAAGCTACTTTCAATATTTTATGGTATACAACAAACAGCAAACACAAAACACATAGCAACAGATCTCTTAAGATCCTTAATGAATCGATTGATTTTTAAAGTTAACAAATCAAATGAAATTCCCCCCTTTAATAAATCCAATTAAGCTAACTTTAAGAATTTTTACCTAATTTATCTACTATTATTTCAATGGCGCTTTAAATACATTTATATTTGCAACATTTGATAAACCTAAACTAAAATCACTGGGTTTATGAAGTGATCAGATTGAGAACTATGATGTACTATTATAGTTATGTGGGATCGAAAATGTACAAATGAATTAATCATATCGATTGGCAAGCTAGCGAGCGATTTGCAAGGAAATTGAATGAATTTCTTTAGGTACAAACAATTTGGATAAAACATTTCCAATATTTATATTGTTGTGTTTCATTTGTTAAACCAAAAGGAAAGCCAAGAAGGTGCGCCCGTCCATTGACGCATTCATTTGGGGCGCGGACGAGTGATGCCGTACCTACGTCTTGAACATCACCGATATTTGCCAGTATCTGATGTTGTATGTGTCTTCGACGCGCCAGAGTCCCCAGCTGCAAATCGCTGTCGGCGATTACAGTTTGGATTTCAACTAGTTGCGCTATATTGTGCATACAGGTAGTACATAATTGTTTGTTAAAAATATGCATTCACTTATGACATTATGGATATTAGACTGGCACTCGAAATGCCCATTTCTATTATAACTGAATTGAAATAACAAAATATACCATTTACAAGTGGTATAACTTGAATATTAGTTATAAATTATGTCAGCCACGTAGTCAGCTCTAATTTCTAAATAACTGCGGGCAATAATAATGTTTACTAAATAGAACCTTTAGGCCGATTTTAATTCTTGTTGGAAATTCTATTAGAATACTCTTTGTTGGCTTGAAAGAGACATAATTTGTGACTACACACATACACTTACAGCACATTCTTATTATTTCCTAATACATATTATGATAAGTATTATCTTGGGATTGCTATACTTACTGCCATATCCGCCCTCTTCATTGAGCATCTCATTGGGCGTGCGATAGATAACATTATTGGGCATTAGAGTTTCGCCGTGGCCTAAAGCGATCTGTCGTTGCTTTTCGCGTGTGTTGTGCGGGGTGCGAACACGTTTCTTGGGACGATTGTTGGCACCACCGCCAGTTCCTTCTTGTCGCGGACGATGCATCTTCTTGCCCTTGTCATGCATGACACGTTCCGTATCCTTGATCATCTCCTGTCGCCATAGCTCAAAGAAATAATTGGGATCCGTGTAGAATTTGAGACCATCCTTGCCATCATCACGATACACGTTGAGCTTGTCCAGTGGCGGCGGTTTGTCACACTGTGCATACGTCTCCAGCATTGGGGCGGGCATTGTGGAGCGTGAGAAGATCTGTTGATCGAATATCTTGGCCGATTTGAATGCCTTCTTGCGCGTTATATCCGTCAGTGGAACTTCCTCCACGGTGCTATCCAATTGTGTTACTTTAATCGCTAACCGATCAATCCGTGCTTGCAGTGAATTGGCCCGATCCCCAATGTTGCCCACATCTCGTGCCAATTCACCAAACACATCCTCGGCGTGCTTCGACAGCGACGACAGTTGCCTTATTATATTTGTCAGTGTAGTGTTTGTCACTGTCTCCAGTTCCACAGACTGCAGCTCATCCTGCTGGTAAACAGATCGAGCCACATGCACCGGCTCTATAGATCGCTTAGGTAACGGCATATTGCTCTCTTTCTTAGATCCGTGAAGTCTTTCAACAAAGCACTTTTCGTGTGGTTAACGTGTTTTCATTGACTGCAATATAAAATGAATGAAATATATTATAATATCAAATATAGAAGCCACAATGCATACAGGGTGTCGACCCCCGTTTGGTTCACGCCAAAGAAAACCGGTTCCAAATTGATTCAAACTTTTGCAAGTTCGTTTCGCCCAATGCTTTTGGCCAACTATGTGAACCACATTTCAACTGAACCGCTTTATGTACATTTTAATCGATTGCAAATTTCTCTTTTTCAGTTACCTTACCTTAAGTTATTATTTCTCTATACACATTATTTATTACATATGTAATTTATCAGCAAATGTAAGAAAATAATTAAATAATAAAATCTATAATCCTAAATTAGTTGTTTCTAAACAATTACAGTTTATCAATGAATTGTTTTAAAACTATATAAATTTCGCATATCTTATTTGCCAAAAACATGTTCTTAGAACCATACTCAAATAAGAAAAAAAAAATGCCAAAGTTGCAAAATTAACATTTGTAATATTTGTATTTCGTTTAAATAAATTCTCAACCAATTGCTTGAACAAAGGCAATTAAAATAAATTCGGAAGAAAATTTAATTTGTTCAAAAAAATTACTTGAGTATTATGTACCTAAATATTATGTTAGTTATCACCAAACTCACTTCGAATTCAAATATGCAATAAGCCTTTAATTATAAACGAAAATCTTGCACACAACTGTGTTTATATTCGCTACCGGCTCAAGGTGATTTGCCAAAGCCAAGTCACCCTATTCGTTGGCAAAAAATAAAAATCTGCTTTTGGCCATTGCCGTTGGTCTGGACCACACCCACGAGATATGAGCCATACTTGTGATAAGCGCATAAAAATGATAACTCACCCCTCCGAATTCTACTGTATTAAGACCGCAAATTAATCGACATACTTCTTAGTTCCGTTTGTCGGTCGTCATTGTCACCAAATAATTGTTGCTTTATTGCCAACTAGAGCCCCTTAAGATTACATACCCACATGCATACATACATATGCATATATTTGATGTATGTGTATGTCTAATGAACGCTACCCCCCATTTAGAAGTTTACACACATTTCATTTGAAATTCGCACGCATGCACAAACACACACACACGCAAACGTACACAGTAGTCGCATATTACTTTCAAAATTATCAATTTCCTTTGCTCAGTGCCAAGTTGTTAAACTAGATAGCACAAAATTTTATTTAGTCACCGTCTCCCCCTCACAACTCACCATTCACCACACACACTTTTCACACTTAAACAACAATATCAATTTAACTCTTTTGGGTACATAGCATTGCAATTATGCCTTTTAATTTTAGTGAAAGTTATTTTCTTTACACTAAATAAATTATATATATTTTTTGCGTTCCTTTTTTGTGGAAACAGATTTTCCACACCTTATTTATGACGTTGCCACCAGGCAGAAACAAATTACCATTTATTTGAACGTTGCCAGACCTGGAAAGCTAATCTAGATCATTTTTCATTTCAATGCCGTTTTCTAAAAAAGCCGATTTTTTGTTGGGATTTTTCGAATTTTGGACTTTTGTTTGTAAACACGAAAGTGAACGAACAAATAAGTCCCTGATTTTAGTTCATTCATTAAATTCAGTTAATTCGAATCCCAATTAGTGCACATTGCATTAATATTGAAGTTATCGAGTAGATTAGACGAATTTTCAAGCTCGAATTCCAGCGTTGCTTGTGTATAACTTGTATATTAATAAATATAACTATTTACGTTTAGTTAAAGTAATTAAAAATTGTTACAGTAAATACCATTGTTTTTTTTTAAATATGTTTGCCAGTGTTGACATTTCCAAGACATCAACTTTTCGATAACTTATCGCACTTATGAACATTCTTTAACTCGAACGACCCTGTTTCATTGCATTTTAGAGGGGTAAGGTTTTCACATTTTTTTTATAATTTAGTGGCTGCGTAACACTCGATTCATATAATTCTTTTAGACTATAATACAATGGCGAGCGTAGCAACAAAAGGATCCGGTCTACTCAACAGTAAGATATATTTTTCACCTGCAATTCTTCAGAATTTTTGCAACATTTATTTTATAAATTATGTAATGCTCAACTTTAACAGGGCTGCTTGTGCAGGCAAGACCACAGTTGGATGTTTTCTTAAAATACGCCAAAGTGGAGCTGACTCCCCCAACACCTGGAGATATTCCAGCTATCCGCCAGAGCATCGGTAATATAGTCAAGAGTGCTAAGACCGGATCCTACAAGAACCTATCAGTGAAGGAGGCTTGGTTGAACACTCTGGTCACCGCTGAGGTTATCTTCTGGTTCTACATTGGCGAGTGCATTGGCAAGCGTCATATTGTTGGCTACAATGTTTAAATTTACCGTTACGAACAGTTAGTGTATGGCAATGACGTCACTAACCATTATGTATGTAAACGAATAAAAATTCAACAGTAAATATAATAAATAAACACCGTAGCATGTAATCTGCTCACTAGGTAAATGAAGTGCAAGTGCGAAGCTAAGCCTAGCTTGTTAGAAAGGCTATAGTCGAGATCCCGACCATAGGATACCCGTTACTTATTTCAATATACATATGTAATAGTTCTATCACTGCGGACGGCAGTTCGCAGAACAATATATACAGCTAATTCGCAAAATTTGCTATGACTGTTAAAGAAATTACTTGTATTCCTTGGAAAACATTCTACTTGTCCGATCTTGATGCGATTCCGTGGGATATATAACTAATAGATAACGTTAATTACCACAAAAAAACGCATTATTTTACAAACTGTGTGATGGATTTTCGCGATTTGCGTGGGCGGAGGGGAACGTGGTCAAACTTGATCTGAGTGGGGTATATAGAAATCTGTGTGCCAAATTTGGTACATCTATCTGTTATAGTTTCCGAGATCTAGGTGCTCACACAGACGGACGGACAGAAATACATGGCTATACCGACTCGACTGTTGGTGCTGATGAAAAGTATATATAGTTTATAGGGTCGGAGATGCCTCCTTCTCCCGGTTACATAGATTCCAACGAACACAATATATCCTTTTACTTATTTTTAAGTAACGGGTATAAAAACCCGTAAATAAAATGAATTGTAGTTTTTGAATCACATAGGAAATTCAGTTACGTGGATTTCTCACTACAAGAATTGTCAATAATACATGGTCAATAATACTTTGCCGACGCTGTCAAGAGACTCTGCAGCCCTAGTTGAGACTGGGTTAACTTTCGATGATCAACGCTAATAATATTGTAATAAAAGCAAACTGGTGTAATTGGCTACCTATATGGAAATATAGATAAGGAATGGTCACCTAGGGGCTTCACCTTTATATCGGTAATTGACGCCTGCGCCGATTTGTTGAAAAATAAAAGGTTAAATTTTTGATAAAAATTTAACAGATGTGTAAACATAAAAGTACCAGTTTTGCTGCAATTGTAATCATGCAATTGTCCAAAAGTTTGCCACTTACATGTTTTCGAATGGCCATAATTTGATCAAATCTATGGCGAATTCCATGCGGAATATAAATTTAATCAACGTCTCAATTGCTTTTATTTTCGTGTTTAAACTTTTGTGTAAGAATCGATCCACTAAGAACAAGTTAACCGTTCTTCAAGTACAGATGAACTATGAATAACTTTAAGTACTGCAATCTCGTCTTAACCTATTAAGTTTATTAGTATCAAAAAAGATTTTACATTCGGATGTGTAAATTATAAAATGATTGAAATTCTCAAAAAATTAAAGCTTAAACATTGACAACTGAAACTCTGAACTGTAATACCGATTGAGTCAGGAATAACATTAAAGTAATGTAACTGCAACTTAACCTAAGTCATAACTTTTGGTATTGAACTTAACCTTTTAAATTGATTAATATGTAAACAAATTAAATATTGTTTGATAATTCAAAAGTTCAAAAATTGAAAACTTAAATATAAACTATACTCACAGAGTATCATAATCTTACTTAAGATAATGCAAAAAGGAAATTAATATGTTAAACGATTGTGTTTCAAAATCGCATTTCAAGATGGTAAATTTAAGCTTAGAAGTGAAATTGAAACCCTTTAAAGATAATAAAACTTCTTTTCAAGCGCATTTTGAGGTATGGCATGTAAATTAGTTCCAACAAGAGTTGCCAGTTTCTTGGCATATTGGCAAACGGCTGGAACACGTGTAGTTCCTGACCAGTTGTAATACAAATGACACATTTTAAATGTCAGCTTTTGTATTTGGTCCGGGGTCAAGCGAATGTTGCTATGTACAACATTGTAGCAGGTCGGGGAAACAGTTCCTTGGCGCACGGCTTGCGAAACCAAATAAAAGTCGTAACGTTCGGGCAACGTTATGACGTCGTCAACGACAGTGCCAGGTGGGGGATTTTGATTGGAAGTGGTAAAGAAACGTGTATTTGTTGCCTTGGTGACAACTATGTAGGCGAGCATCGGTGGTGCCGGTGCTCCAGCACGTTTATATTCAGCCTCCAGTTTTTCCACAATATCTTTAACCTCGTATTCAACCAAGTGTTTCAACGATCCCGAACTTACACCATCACGATAAAATACAATTTTTGCTGGTAAGCTTTGGTGCTCGCGGTGATATTGTCTGAGAGCCTTTGACATCATTGGCCACAAATTGTTGGCCAATACATCATAGGCGCTGCATTCAGCCACGGTGCTATAGAATGTCGCATTCTTATTTATATCCATTGTAGCTATCAATGCTCCATATGCTTTGGAACGATCGCGAGTACACTTGGCTATATCGAAACCAATTGTCATTAGACCGGACAATGGCAATTCAATCATCCAGGGTGTGTAGCCCAATTTGCAATTTATCTGTATGGCAATCTTGGTGGCAACACTCATGTTAATTTTGGGATTTGCTACTACCACCTGTGTTGGAATCGCTTTATCCACACATCCTCGCTTCTTGATCGACGAATACCTAAGAGAATACTTTTAAATAGAATTTATTTCCGTAGCTAATAAAATTTAACGAACCTTTCTGTGTTCTTATTGTTATGAAAAACACAGAGAATGAGTTTTGGATCAATGCGTGCAGAGTCATCGAGGGCTTGAATATAGCTGCCTGTCCGATCATCTCGAATTAAATATCTGAAAATTGTATAGAACAGAGTTCGCAAATAAGAGTTATGTAATAAATGAAATTAAGCATAAATGGAAAGATCTTAACAATAATATTATTTTTGGATAGGGATTTATATTTGAACAATTATTACTGATTGGTATCGATAAGGCTTTATACATTGTGCACTTACTCTCGGGGGCCATGGATTTGAAAACCCATTCCTCTTGCGACGGTATTGAGATTTCGTAGCAGATTTTGAAAAAATCGCACGTGGCTTTGCGGACAAATAACCGCCCAGCGATCGAGACCATTGCTAGGCGTTGTAAACAAGGGTTGGTTTCGAAAAGATTGTGTCCAATCTGCGTTAAGCCCGGCAGAAATGCTATACGAATTGCCAATAAAATGTAATTATAGTTGCAATTAATCGAGTTATTACTTACCGAGAACCAGGGTTAAATACAATTTTTTGGGGAGCAATTTTGCGTCCCTGCAACTCAACTAGATTCTCATCCAGCTGCATATTCCAATCAGTAAGTACTTTAACACTTTCCGCTGTTGTCTGCAAGCGTCGATTAAACGTGCGCAAGCGTTCGATGCGTCTTGCTGGATTCAATTGAGTGTAACTCGACATCGCACGTTTAAGCCTTGAAAAATGTACAAAGAAATACAGGTGAAATTTTAATTAGAAACGGGCGCGGGCCTTCTTTTTAAGGGCCCGCTCGGTCTGGCCGTGTGATATTTTCAAAAAGCCCGGGCCTGGCCCGAAATTATTATATAATACAAACAAAATTGAAACGTTTTTTTTCCCAAAATCGACCGGAAACTTGAAATTTACTTGCTATGTAAAAACCTGACATTTTTCTATGCTAATTTTAGCGATTCATATTTTTTTTCTCTTATTTACGCATTTGCTTGGTAAAAAAAATTATGCTTAATTAAAATATCGATGCAAATCGATTAAAGAAATGCGAAAATGATATTAACAGCGAATTATTACAGAAAAAATTCTATCAATCCATATGAAATGAAACTGTGAAGTCCTGACTATCGGGCCTACCGGGCTTCGGGATTTTTGCTGCCCGTGCCCGAACGAAAAAAGGCCCGTTTACAATTTTCGGGCCCGAAGATGTCTCTAATTCTAATCTACATCTTTACGATTTAATATAAAACTTTAATTTGGTGTTACTATATGACAAAGTAGTTTAAAAGTTAATAGGGATATAAGAGACATTAACAATCATAAGTCTTATCGTTTGAGCTGCAAATTGATCAGTCAGACAGTATCAAAAGTTAAAAATATGCAAGAAACTTACTGAAAGTTGGCCCGCATGCTGTCGGTGAGTCCAGTTACTCGGCACAGCTCGGGAATAAGAATAACCATCTCATTGGCATTGGTATTTTGGGCCTTGTCTCGGTTTTTGGACACTAGCAAAGGTTGCTTAACGTCGCGAATGCGTATGTTGTATTTCTTAAAGAAAGTTTATACAATTTGTGAGTTGTTACTGTTGCCAAAAAATCTGTTAAGTGTAAACTTACCGTTAAATAGTATTCAACGAAGCTAACGTCTCTTCCCTTGCAACTAAAGGTGGCAAGCGGCGTTTTGGCAAAGTCCACATCATTGATACGATATGTCTTGTTGTTGTAATCCGTAAGCACAATCAAACCCAGGACATTCATACGGAACTCATCCTGATGCCGTGCAGGATTCTGAGAACAGCGCACCAGAATGTCGTACACGGTTTCGGTGCGCATGACCTTATGAGCGATTTCAGTGCCCAACAAAATATCCCTCTCATGCTGACGAATTGACGTCTCGTAGCCGGGCCACAATTCCAAGGACCACTCACGCATCGATACCTAAATATGAGTATTGGTTAATCAAACAAAGAGAAAATCGCATTGACATTACCCGTGCTTGCGGATCAAATAGATTACGTCCGACCTGCTCCAGATGGAGTCCCTTCATGGAGCGACGCAGTAGGAGATTCAATACCTGCATAAACCGCTGCTCCGCAGGTGATATAAATCCAACAAACTTGATTGTAATTGTATAATCAACATCTTGCCTTGATCTGCTCTGCAGAACTGTGACATCCTGTTCAAACTTTCTTGTCGTAAACAATTGTTTGCCATCGAATAGATACCCTGTACCCAAAATTGGGGCATGATTGGACAGTATGCCACAGCGCACCCGAGTCATCTCAATATCTGGCGAGAAATCGACATGATAGTGTGCAATACGCCACTTTGGTGTCGTTTTCACCCGAAAGAAGTTTGTTATCAACCTGATTGGTTCACCATCCTTGCCGACTTTCGATACCACATCCTCTGGTCTCGTGTGCACAATTTCAAAGCGATTAATGCGTTTCCGATCATTCCTATTTCCATTGCCTTCACCTCCGCCTCCTCCTCCGCCACGACCTGATGATGGAGCACCTGAAACCGCAGCAGCACGAGAAGTTGAAGGGCCAGTATCCACAGAGCCAGGTCCAGAAGCGGAGGGCACATGACTACCAACATGTTCTCGAAAAATCTTTGGTCGCTGTTTTTCAAATATAAATAAAGTAAGTATTTTTTTAAATATCTTATAATCACGAATATAAAATAATAATAATATAAAAAATTCGCTAGCATGTAACATTAAAAAAGAGCTAATTAAACATGTTTACAGTTTTGGTACTAGCGTAGTATCAAAGATAGCAGAAAATCTGTGCAGTTGATTAATTGACTTTTAAGTTTAACAGAACGCAGCATCGATCAATTTTAAAAGCGGTTTATCAAACACCGAAAAATTCATATAAAAGAAACACTTTTCTTCTACAAGTAACGTTTGTGAGCATATGTATGTATGTACATATTGCGCAATACACACAGATATATGTACATACATACATACATATGTATGGAAATATGTACATGCAACTGTAAGCTCTTTTTCTCCATACAAATCCAAAAAAAATGGCGATCGATAATTTTTCTTCGTCTTGTTTATTTTGACATTTGCTTTTAATTCCTCGTTCGCATTCATTTTTCTCGAACGCTTTAAGCTTGATTCGCAGAACTCTAATTGTATACCCTGCACTAAACAAGTACAATATAACTATCTATTTAATGTATGTATAACGTTATTGTAATTAAGATTCAAAAATTAGCTTATATTTAATTGGGTCCAATGAGTTCTATATTTAATACTACATTTAAATTTTAAAACACACTTAATATTTTTTACAAGTCAACTGTACGAATAATTGTTGTGCTGAGTGTATGCATGTACGCTTTTCTGTTCTCTTTTCCATGTACATTTCGTTCACAAACAGTAATTAATCGAAGAAGCGCAATAGATCCACAAATAACAATAAATATAAATTTATATGTATGTATGTATTAGCTTTACATACATTTTCATAAGTATGAATAAATATGTATGTATGTACAGTGGCTCATAGCTTATTAGAACCATTACATTTCTAACTGTTTTATTTATGTTTCATTCAGATATATTTAAAACAAATATAAATTAAATTTAAATATAATAAACATATCTGCGTTTAAGTTTTATTTGTACCTCTTTCCCCTTAAAATATGTGTATGTAAATGTATTTAAGCAGAATTGAGTGTGGGTCAAATAAGCTGAGAGCTGTACATGTATGTACATTTCAATTCGTTCTAAAGCACCCGTTTTGAATTGCTGTATAAGCAAATTAAACTCAAGTGGTCCACATAATTCTAGTGCTGATAACGCAGTTCTTAGGTTCAAATGACGCGATCAAATATCACAACTTTGTAAGCAAGCAATTATACATTATGTTTGTATGAATGAATTGAACCATTTGAAAATGTTGGTATGTGTGTCTTAATCAGATGCATACATATGTACGTCGTATACAACATACATTAAATATTATGTTTTATCCAAAAATATTCAAAACAAAAACACATTTGTTTTTTAAATTTCATTTTAAATATTTCAGTATAAAGCAGTCCTTATATTTAAACCCATTTTTTAGATTAACTCGAGCTTACCGGCTCTTGCAAGCCGTCGTCAGATGCGTCCAACGGTCGACGACGTCCTCTTTCTTGGTCACCCATCTTTTCTTTTTTGATCAGTTAGAAACTAACATAAAGCACACACTAAGAGAAAATGATAACCTTTCACCGCTAAAAGCGCGAACGTAATGGTAAGTTTTAAATTTTAAGGAGATGTGAAGCTTGAATTGAAAGGTTGCCAGACGTTCAAACTATCAGTATGTTTTTTTAGGCATTCAAGGTTGCCAAAAGGTTTAAAATTGTGACAAAGTTGATCCAAAAATTTACACGACGTTCGATAACATTTTTTTTTTTAGTTAATTAGCAATAATAAATTAATAAATTAGCAATGTAATGAAAATTTGTAATTCGAAATTGACTAAAATAAAGGTGAATTTTTGTATAATTTAATATAATTTCATTCAGTCTAAAAGCTCGACTAAGCTATTACTAAAATTTTACACAAATTTTCAAAATTCTTGTTTTTAAATTAAAGAAATTGCTAAATTTGACCCTTTCTGGATATCAAAATATGAAAATAAGCTTAAATCCGCGAGTAAAGCTTGCCAGCCCGTTTTTTGGTGCGACATGACTATTAAAGCAAGTTGGCAGCACTACTCTTACATTTGACATATTTAGTAAATACTAAGAAATCATAACATATTAATTATGAAGGATATAAATGTGTTTAAACGCTTTTTAAGTGATGTTAAATATGTAAATGAATTACGTCAACTGCAGCACATAAATGATAGCTGCAGCCGACAAAATAGGGGCACGATCAACAAAGTGAAACGAAGACGGGCGAGATTTCATCCAATGGAGCAAATGAATGAAATAGAATTTCGTAAAAAATACCGCTACACTAAAGAAAATATGCGTCGAATAATTGAAATTGTGCGAGATGACATTGAAGTTGACTATTATCAGTCAATGAAAAGGAATCAGGTGCCCATAGACCTGCAAATATTATCGGCAATACGGTTTTTCGGTGGCACTGAGGTAGTTTATATAGCCCTTCCTCCCTCCCATCTATGCTTGATGAATACACACTTTCATTTTGAATTCCCCCCTTTTATTTTCAGCATCCCCAACTGACGGCCATGGCACATGGCGTTAGCTTGCACACAATGGCTAAGATAACACGTCGTGTCGCATCCGTGCTGTCATCGAAAGCATCGCGGTACATTCGAATGCCAGCAACACTTTCGGAAAAGGAACGAATGATGCGCTCATTTCAATCGCTATCAAATATGCCCCAAGTAATTGGTGCCCTGGTGCAAACCACTGTGCGATTGCAACTTGAAGCTTCGCGTGGGCAAGCTAACAAAAGCTGCCACAGTGGAACACAGTCGCCAATGGCAACGGAAGAGCTTGTGCACCTTCAATTGGTTTCTGATGCAGAGCATAAAATAAGAGATTTGGACATACGTCTTTCAGACGAACTAGATCTAAATACTGCCCCGGAGCTTTTCTCATTATCAAGAATTAAGGAACGCTTTGAACAAAACGAATTTCGTGGACGCATTCTTCTCGGAAATGATTCTCTTTCTTGCTCATCCAGCCTATTTACTCCAGTCCAATACCCCCGAAACAAATCCGAGGAACTCTATAATCAAGCTCATGCCGTAACCTTTGCACCGGCTGTAAAATGTCTTAACATCTGGTTTCGTCGATTTGGAATTCTTGGCAGTGAACTTTTAGGTACATTCGGATCTGCAAAACAGACAATTACCGCATTGGCGCTGCTTCACAATATGGCCATGGATTGGAATGATCCTAGCGTGGGTAAGTCCCAGTAATTCCAGTGAATCACATCTAAGGCTATTAATTAATAGTTAAATTTACACTTTCAGATGCTGAGAGCAATGCCTCCTTCTATAAACCAATCTTTCTACCATCTGCTCACGGTTTAGAAGAACAACGTAATAGAAAAGAGTTCATTAAATCGCATTTTTCGGGAAATTAAAAAACAATATATTCTAATATCATGGTTTACAAAGTATTATAGTATTTCGATCTTACTCAAATCAGTCATATTTATGTTGTAGAATTAATAATTATTATTTACAATATAACTTTCTTCTTTTTAACTCTTGACTTTTCATTTTCCAAAAGGATCCTTTTGGGAAATTTTCAAAGTTTGGAAGCTAGAATTTTTAAAATGTTTGCACATTTTTAGTTATTAAGCATTGAATTTGCAACTTGTCTCTCGATTGGTGATTAAACCATTGTTTGTTTTGAATTTAAATTGCATTTTCTTTACAATGGCTCTTAAAAGGTTAATTTGAAAGCACTGCTAGCTCAATACGGCAACTCCATAGTCAATTGCACTGCACTGGTTCAGTTCAACTAGTGTCCATCTGAACTACACGTGCTGAGGCGTAGGGTTTTGCGTTGTTTTGTGATAACAAATGTGTGTGCGGTGATTTAAAATGTAATTTATTGTTATAAATTAACATAAAAATGCCACAATATAAATAATTTTAGGTGACACTCTTATAAAGGAGAAAAAAAGGTGTTTTGATGGATGATAAAAATTACGACTCAGTTAATTGGATTGTGTTAATTAACAGTGCGCTTTTTTTTTTGTACTTTTACTGTTAACGTGAATTGACTCTTGTGAACAATTTATAAAGTCGGCTTTTAATGAGCAGCTTACATTTGTTTATTTTTAGTTTGAGTCCTTTTATCATTTGTGTCTTTCATAATGTTTGTTAGTCGACAGATTAGTTAATACCGCACATTATTGCATTAAAAAAATTTTAAAATCGTAAAACGGAAGTTTGCCCGTAAAATGTACATAAAATGTTACTAGCATAACAGAAAATGTTAATTTTGGTATTTTTTATTTTGGCTGCTTTAACAGAAGCAACAAATGCCACAAGGAGCGTAAATTTACAGTGTTTTAGCAGCTGTGCTGTCTGTTAATTGCTGAATTTAAATTTTAGATAATAATGAAAATTGCAAAATGCAATAACTTTGCAATACATTAATTTTTGATGAAAATTTAAGACTTGCAATTAGATAAAACAATGTTAAAAAAAATTTGCAAGAACTTAAAAAAAAAAAAGAAAAATTAAGTTTTATTTACCTTTTTTTAAACAATTTACCTAAAATGGTAATACCTGCCAGATCGGAAATTTATTTCTAGGAAAGGTGGCAGCCCCAAAATTTATAAGACGCCGCCGAGGAATTTCCAACGGGAAACGCGACTGCCATGTGTTTTGTGTTTAGTTAAGCAAATGTGTGTACAAACACAAACACACAAGTGTATACTCTGATATTTACATCAAAATTTTAAACAATATATATTTCGTATTTAAAAAAAACACACGTACGGAAATAATTTTACATATGTACATTTAAAGTAAAAAGTAATAGCGGTTCAAAGTTATTGTAAAATCTGCGTACAGCTCAGTTTTGATTGCATTTATTGGATTTTCTTGATATAAAAGCTTTGCATAGTTTAATGCCAAAGTATTTAATTCAAATCTTATTCATACTGTATTGTTTTCAATTGAAATTTTCATTGTGTTTAGCCAAAGAAAGTGGGCAGTGGAGCTCTTTTTTACAACTTGGCTAAGGATATCATGTTGATGACCTACATTTAACTACCACCCCACGCACACACACTCACACACACGTACATACACAGCTGATACCCTACTTGCGAAACTAGCACAAGCCCTTAAACGTGAAGGTCACCGAAACCGAACGCGCGGTAAGTTTTATTTTAAAAATAATAAACACAACTTTATTTCGCAGAATCTTTTTTATTTGTGTCTATATTTTTATTACTGATTAAATTTACGTATTTATTTATGTTAATTTCAATTGGTATAAAAAACTTATGATATATGTTATGAACCCAAGCTCAAAAACGACCTTGGCTTTTCCTGTCAATTATACAAAGCAGAATTGTTAGGATATTTAATTATTATTATTTAAATAAATTCAGATTATTCAGAAATTCAGAGTTAGAGTATATATCTGTTAAAACTTAGTTAAATTTATTAAAAAATTAGTATTAAATTATAAATTTAACTATGTGTTTATTATACTTAATTGTATTGTTTTCAATTAGTATTAAAAAATTCATTTTCTTTATTTGTCAATTCACAAAGCAAATTTGTTAGTATTATTTTGTACATATATAAATTCGAATTCATTTTATCTGTTTTTAAATTGGGTTAGCAAGTGGATTCGATTTCAAATCCCTAACAGAATTGGGTATTTATATTATGTAATCTTATCTTTCTTTATCCACCAGGTGCAACATCACATGTTGCATGTGCGGAACTACCTAAACATAATAATAATAATAATATTAATAATATGTTTATGTATACTGAAGTGTACGGAAAAGATCCCGAAATGCGTCACAATAGTCAGACAACAAAAAGCTTAACAAATAATAACAACAATAGTAACAGCCACAATGATCAACACATTCCATTCTGCAATGTTGATAATGCATTAAATTATTATAAGAAGAATGTCAACCTTATTGGAGCGACGTGGAAGCTCAAAAGTCCGAGTCGTTCATCCAATCCAAGTCCATCGAAAAATAATGTGACAGCTAGACAAATATGTAGATCGAACTATACAGTACCTACATCAGAGTCACTGCACTACTCTGATGCATATGTCAAATCGTATGCGCCGCGTAAGGTGTCGGGTGCAACATCGGGGGCTAACAACAACCATCATGTGTATCAACAGTTGCGACAACAACAACAACAATCGGAATATTACAATGGTCCACACCACAAGGTGCGTCAATATGCACACAGTAACAGTGCACCTGCCACACAGGAGATGACCAAGTATTCCCCGGTCTCCTTAGAAAAAGATCAGCTAAAGCGACAGATCAGAGCTCAAAGTACATCCGAATTTTTGGATGGAGGATCGATGTATTCGCATAATCGCAGACCTCTTGCTGTGGAGACCTCATGGAGTTCTGTAATGTAATTGATAAAAACTCCCCTCGATGCTAAACTCCAGCTTGCTTAAAAAATTAATTAGTTTTAGACTTATTTTTACCCAAAATACTCTACATACATACAAACATACAAATAATTATACAATATCTCAAGTAATTGTTTTGAAAAGCAAGAAATAGTTTACATATGTATTCTATTATTATAGAAATTTTTTTTCTTGGTTTATTATTATTGCTTATGGATCTTAAAAAATCTGAATTATAACATCCATTAAGTAAAAAATAAATGATTTTCTGTTGTTTGTGAAGCCATTACTTGACTTACTGTAACTACATTAATTAGTTACCCACAAGCTGAAATAAAAACAATTGCAAGTTAACATTTGAATGCTTTTTATGTGATTGTTGTGATACCCTAACATATTTTTGTGTATTTCTTTGTGTTTTTGTAGCCCGGAACGCCCCTCCCGTTTCCATTCAACAGATCAGCATTACGAGCATTATTTTTCGTATTTTTACAATCGTGGAAAAGAGCAATTGCCGAAGCACACCTCCATCGCGGTGTGCAATTACAAACCTCAAATGAGCTTATTTCAAGAAACGCCGAGTAAACGCTCGTCTAACACCAACCGGAGAACTATACCCAATGATAATAACCAAAATGTAGAATATGATAGTTATATATTGAAAGAGAATAATGAGATGCCCTTTGGTTATAATGATAGCGATTGGAATGACTCACCGGATGATGAATGCCCAGAGAAATTAATATCAAAGGGGGCGAAAGATGACTATATTATAATTAACGATGTCTACGATACAAATGAAGTTAATGATGAACAATTCGATCCAAGTATACAATCCCATCGTCGCTTCGTCCAACATAGCGAAATTAATGAACTGAATACAACTGGAGAGTCCGTGACAGTTAATAATAATGTTCATATACAGAAGAAGACGCAAAAAGCCACCGATACTCATAATGCGCCTCGGTTACCATTGACACCCAAAAGAATTCGAGGTGGACAAACAACGACTGTAAAGAAAATACTGCCCACTGTGCATAGAGTTTTGTTGTACAATAGTCAAAGTCCTCGATTGGCACGTAAGCATCAGTCGAGTAATTCACGCAGCCAAATCGTAAAATCCCAACATCCCAAAGGTAATGGTCAAAATCATGCTCAAAGTGCTGGCGATCAGGCGATACATAAATATATTCTAGAGGATCCCGATGTTAAAGACAACGATTGCCGTGAGGTTGACTTTGATAACGATGACGATTTAGACAACAGTAAGTATTATTTAGCTAAGGATCGGCTTTAAAATTACTTTCTATAATATAATTTTAATTTGATTTCGAAACGGTGAAATATTAATACAAAACTCATAGTCTCATTGGTTAAAATTCTTTTCTTAAAATTCTAGAAAAATTTGAGAATTAATTCCAAAAAATTGTATAATTCTTTTTAGTCAATATAAATTGCAGTATTGATTAAAACATACAAATTAATTGCATTTTATTTTAATTTATAGTATCAAATTTTGATGAGAGCGATACGGTTAGCGTCAGTTCCGATACTGAGGATGGTTATCGGGCACACGCTTACAAAATGGCCCATCTAGGAGATCGTTTATCGTCATCACCGAAAAACTCAACCATATTACTTTTATCTCAGACGTCCGATGAGGATTTACGTAATCCAGATTCAGTACTGGTGCCAAGTCTGTTTCCTTATGTACCGCCCTATCTATCTTCTCATCGAACACCCAAAAAGGGCCCGAAGTGCCGCCAGAACTGCATAGAGTGCTCAAATGGCGTGTGACCAGCATTATGCCAAAGGTAGTACGTCTTATCTTGGCCAACAGCGGAATGCGTATGCTCAAAAGTAAGTAAAATGAATTGGAATAGTCAGGGTCATTAATGTTTTATGACTTTAAATTAAAAATAGAAAAATAACTATACTAAAATTTTATTACATTGCTAAAAAATAATATAATCTTCATTTTCTTATAAATATATAAGTATAATTGAAGGACATAAAAGACAATTATTTTTATGGATTTAATTTTTAAATGAAAACCATTTAAAATAATTTTTTTCATTTTGTTAAATTAAATAAAATCATATTTATATTCCAATTCTTTATAGAAACCAATGATTGGATGGGCGTTTGGGGCAAGCATTTAAAGTCGCCTTGTTTTAAAACAATTCGTTCGTATCAAAAAATAAATCATTTGCCGGGATCTTTTCGCATTGGCCGCAAGGATTCCTGCTGGAAGAATCTGCAACGACAAATGAAGAAGCACAGCAACAGGGAGTTTGGATTTATGCCGCGCACCTATGTCATACCAAATGATCTGTGTGCATTAAGAAAACGTTGGCCAAAATATGCTCAACGTAATACCAAGTGGATTATAAAGCCGCCAGCAAGTGCACGTGGTGCTGGAATACGTGTGGTAAATCGTTGGGGTCAAATACCCAAAAGAAGACCCTTGATTGTACAGAAGTAAGAAGCAAAGAAAAGGTAGATGAATGTGTAATTAGCAATAATTAATTTGTTGTATTATTGAATAGATATATCGAAAGGCCGCTGCTGATTAACGGAAGCAAATTCGATCTGCGTTTGTATGTACTTGTAACATCTGTCAATCCGCTGAGAGTGTTCATGTACCACAATGGTTTAGCAAGATTCGCTTCAGGTAAGTTACTTAAACTTAATATCATCTAAAATGTATGCATTGCATCTAATTTAAATAACAATTTGCAGTTAAATACAGCGCCAAGATAGATACTTTAAATGATCGCTGCATGCATTTAACAAACTATAGCATCAATAAGTTTTCATCCAACTACTCGAAGAATGAGGACGTTAACGCCTGCCATGGCCACAAGTGGACCATCAAGTCTCTATGGACATATTTGGCAAATCGCGGTGTTCGCACCGATGGTCTCTGGGAGGCCCTAAGAAGTCTAGTTTTACGCACAATTTTGGCTGGTGAAAATGGTATAAATAGCATGATACGAGCGAACGTTGAATCAAAATATAGTTGCTTTGAGCTATTTGGATTTGATGTGATATTGGACTCGGATCTGGTACCTTGGCTATTGGAGGTCAATATATCGCCTAGCTTGCACTCGGAACTGCCGCTTGATGCACACGTTAAAGCACCATTGGTTCAAGGCGTGCTCAACACAGCCCTGTATAATGTAAGCACTTTAAAGCTTGCCTAAACTTGAACATAAAAAGATTCTTTTTAATTGTAGATACCACCAAAACTCACTCAGGAAAAACAAAAGGAGCTTGCTGCCGAATTTTCATTTCCACCTGGCACACAAATGTGCTACGATAAGCGTCTCTATATCAACTATTTGTCACGGGAAGAAAAAAACAAGCATAATAATTTTACACGCAAAACCATGGAAAATCGTGAAGAGGTAAATGCTTGAAATAGTATCTGACAAATCTAGGAAACACTATATGTTAGGAAACCCAAATTAAGAATGAACGAATTTCTTATTTGAACTTACCAGATCTTGATTCCAATTTTTTTTAAACTAATTTTGGTTTTTCTAAATTGTGTTCCCAGTTTTTTTAGTCTTTGTGTTTGCTAGTTTGAACAAGCGCATTCGGAATTTGCATCAAATCTATATTTCTTTTCAGTACATCAATGCAATACTACAAAAGCTAACACCTGATGATGTGCGCTGCCTTATTGTAGCCGAGGACGAGCTGGCACGCTGTGCACCACTTGAGCGCATCTTTCCCACGGATCAGACGCACAAATATCTAAAATATAATGACACTCCTCGTTATTATAATCGTCTGTTAGACGCATGGGAGTCACGTTATGCCAATAATCGTACGGAAGGCATTGCCCTGCTCCGCGATTATTGTCAATCCAAATATCATTTGCAAGTTCCAGTGCCACCTGCCAAAAAGGTAAGCTTCAATGCAAATGCTGCTATCTATCTATCCCACAACTCATTTAACACCCGACATTCAATAACCAGACACAAATGAAATCCAATATCTTACCAGCTGGGGTAACTAAATATCTTGACCATAAACACGACCATCGATATTGTTGTTCAATTACAAAACAATTTGTTTAATTATATATAATATACGTTCTTAACTCTATTATAAAATTTTGAGGGCTGTTGGCGAGCTATACAATCATTTTATTGGCGCTGTCGTGCTCTTTATTGTCGTAAGTTCTATCTGTTGACCCCATAGATAAACTTCGTAGGCTCGAAATGAAACAGTTTTCAAATCTACATATGAGTATACTTTTAGGTAGCATAATAATTATGTCTGTGTTTTTTTTTTATACTATTGAACTTAATGTATGTAGAGAATATAACTAAAATTAATCCAACGTTAATTCTACACGTATATTGTGCTTAAGTAACAAAAAATGGTTTGTTTGTTTAATACAGAAGATGATTATACACTAAATAGTTCGTTGCAAAGCAGCATTAAAAATGAATAGACTTGTCTTTATTAAAGAATCAAACTTAAATATATATAATAATTTTATACACTGTACCTATACATTTTTTAAAATAAAACAATTAATGTGAATCACTGCAAGTGAACTGAACAAGTGAAACAATATTCGTTCAAGGTACAGGGTATCACCTGGTCGAGCACGCTCGACTATAGCACTATTGTTAGTCGTTAGTTTTGTGTATAGGTCAAAGTATATTATATTTATACTTAATTAAAGTAAGAATGTAATACAGTTGCTAACGTTTTATATACAAAATCGAAATTGTTGATTAAGTATTTGATTGGCGAACGTTTTAAAGTAATTTATCACTTAAACTTATATAAAACAATACACTTAAAGTGTAGTTAATTATTACTACTGTTATGTTATTTATGTTTATAAGTAGCGTTAGGGGCAGTAAACTATATTGAAACATATAAATTAACAAGTTAGTAAGTAAGTATTTTAATTCTTATTTTGGAAACAAATAAATCAAAATTTTAAAGAAAGAAGTAAGAGAAGTTTGGAACGGTATACGACTTACACTTTGCCATGGTCGCAATCGAGATAAGACATATAATCTTATTTATAATATTTACACATGTACATTTTAGTTCCTAGATGTGTTTGTTCAAAGACTCCGGGTATTTATCAATTATATTAAGTTTAGTTTTTTATAAACACAAAAGACAATCGCATATATCATCAATATCAGATCTCTTCATATAAAATATAGTACATATATCAAATTAAAAAAATTAGTTTAATTACAATCTTTTATAATTTCGCTTGAAATTTTCAGTTCACATAATTCTTATTGTAATTGTCTAGAAATTAAATACTATTCGAAGAGTAAAACTGATTTATCTATGCCAATATTACTTTGAATCTGAAAGTTTATAATTTTCCTCAGAAATAATTAAAATATTATTTACTTAAATCTAAAACGAATACCTTCTGTAGATCCTATTATTGTATGATGCCTTATTTTATTAAACAAATCAAGTAATTTTAATAAATTTACAACAATTCGTTTTGTAATTGTAAAATTGCAGGACTACTTCATCAAATTAATGAGATGGATATTAAAGTGATAACCGCTGCTATCGTATTTGTATTGGTCATTCAGTAGTTAAATATAAATTTGTTTACTTTTAAATGCACGCACGTGTATATACTCTAATGTACATACATACATAAATATACATATATACATTTAGTGATAAAAGTCAGTATTAAAATGTACTAAATCCATAAGTATTATTAATTTACATATGTATTTATTTTTTATATATTATAATTAGATAAAGTGAGCCAATATCAAAATGTACTGCTGTAGGGTTCAGTTCAGTGTTGATTCTTTTTATAAGTATGTATTACATATATCCCGTTATTCCAAGTTACGATGCGTACAACTTCATGAGTAATTGTTCTTAAAATAAGCGAACCTGTGATTTAGTTGTTGAGGGTCAATCGTAGATAACTTGTTGATCCTTTATTAGAAATTATCCCGAAAATTGTTCTTCATATTAAGAAATCGTTCGATCTCAATCAACTGAACAACTGTTTTATTTCAAATTTTTAAATACTAGTAGATACACGAATAAAACCATTTAGTTTATCGTGTTTACAAAATTGTGATGTAATATATATTTTTTTTTCAATGTAATGTAGTATTGAACTTCTTTCGACACATATGATAATAATAATGAATAATAAAGAACGACCATTTTATCATGTTATTATACCCGTTTTAGATCGGTATAAGCTTAAATAATCGTAATTTATCAAATAAATAAAAGTAGATAACTAATAACTGACATTTAGTCTACCTTTTGGTTATGAACAGGGATTCGAATAAAATAGAGAAAATAGAGTATTTAGATCATTCAATTTGCCGTATAGATAACATTTAACTCATAGTCCGGTTCCAAAGACTAGATTTACGTTTTGTTCTATAAATTAAGTAACTAAAAGGTTAAGAATATAATGGACTTGGCTGTTAGTGTTGAATAATGTTGAACATAAAGCTAAATTTGAAACAAACTTATGTATCTTACAATCTTGTGCTGACGTATAGTTACATTATTATATTGTATAATCAAGAATTGAACATTGCAGTACCATGTTTCTGATGTAGATACTTACATAATTATAATGTTTATAGCGATTGTACGATATCTACATATGTACGAATTAGCCTATTTGCCAACATATGTACAAGTACATATATAATGCGTTTATAAATTACAGTCAGTATAAGCGTGAGTTCACACATATCGAGCATATTTCCATTTTCATTTAATTCAAAGAAAGACTAAGTCATTTGTGTTTCTAAAATCTACATATTCAGGAGTGCCCCAGAAATCGAACTTCTGTGGCGACCTTATTTGTTTATTCTCTCGGTAACATTTGTAAACCAATAGTTGGGATACATGTTATTCAGAACTCCCTTTAGTTTCACAAAACACGAGTTTTAGCTTGATTTTCTTGGGCTTTATGCTTTGGAATCTTATAATTATAATATGTACCAGAAACACATTTGAAAGTTTTCATATTGTAATTGATCTCAATAACATTAATGGAATTTATTTTTATGATACTTAGTAATGTGAACAAATCGCTATTATTGATTAACAATTTTTTAAATGATTAAATCTGCGTAAGAAATTATTGAAAATATGTATTTATATTTGTATACACAGCATTTTGACTTACAAAATAGCAACATCCATATAATAAGCAGATTTTACATTTGAAAAATTTAAATTACCAATAAGGAACTTCGTATAAACGGACTATGTGTGTAAGGTAAAATTTGAGAAATTTACATGTATTTTGAAACCAGTTTTGTTCTGTTCTGTTTGATCGGTTCTGCCTCCCATTCATGTTTCTTACCCAAATCATTTTCTACATCATTTTACTAATTGAACTTCTAAAATATAGGACTTGAACGTTAGCCCTGATGAGAACCCAATCAAGAAGCCAGAAGGTGAACAGAGTGAAGATTCAAATATAACTACATAAGAGAACGTTCCACTCATATTCAAGTAACCACAGTAAATACGAAAGAATTTTATTAAAACAATTTATTGGCATAAGGAAAATTGTTGTTGGTGAGAAATGCAATATTACTTACTGTTTATTGTTTTAAATTTTCATTTCTACTTATAGAATCACGGATTGTTCATCTTGTTGTACAAAAGACTGAACATAACGGATCATATATTTATTGTTGACACGCAGAAGTAACTTGTCATGCCTGATGCCGGTTATTCAATCAAATTTTCATTAGGTCTATTTTTAAGGCTCAAAGCGTGTTCAATGTGTTCGAAAACTAAGTAAAATTTTATGTAATATTAAATAGAATCCAAATTAGAATGTGCGCAAAATAAAAATTTGTTATAGGTATCTGTTAAATAATCTACAATAGTAAATTATTTATAAAATATTGAAGAGCTTTTAATAAATGAAAACTAGAAATGTGAATAATGGTTCAACTATCGTTTATGGAATTAATGAAGATGAATTAACAAGAATATAACTAGTGATGTAAATGCTAACTGTGAATCCAGCTTAAACTCAAAATGTAAAAGTCAAAGAAACGATCGAGCTGTGTATCAATCGGCAAAATAAACAACTACTAACTTGATCTCAGATACAACTAAGAGTTTTATCAACAAAATTTTATTTTTAAACAAAAATGGAAAAAAATTTGGTTGTTTCAATTTTGACGCAGAATCAAGATAGTGGCCAAATAATAATAAAATTGAAATTCCGCAAGAAAATCGGTTAAGATTTGACAAAGTTATGACAGTTTGAAGTTTTCGAAATATCGTTAAGGGGAATTTAAGGAAAAGAGTCATGAGGAATGCATGGAAAAAATGGACAGTGATGGAAACAAATTGACTTTTCCAATTATAATGAAGAATTAAATAAGAGTTCAAAAATTAAAGAAAGTACATTCCTCAAGAAAAGCGGTTAAGATTTGACCAAGTATGATAGTTTGAAGTTTATGAAAAACGTGTCAACGAAAAGTTATTTAAAGTATCGAGAGATAAGTATGAAAAAAATGGATAGTGATGGAAAATAATTAAATTTTACAACTTTGATACAGAATCAAAATAGGGGCCAAATAATGATCAAATTAACATTCCGCAAGGAAATTGGTTTAGAATTGACAAAGTGATCGAGCCATATTTGTGAAAATGACGTAAGCGACATTTTTTTCTTCCGAATTTTGCCTTTTTACGCAAATGTGTTTCCAAAATATTAAATTTTTATTGTATATATTTTCGGAGATTTACTGTCAATTATAACGAAAGCGACACCCGACACACGATAATTAAAAACTCCTGTAAAATTTTCATTTTGGTGCTTACGTCATTTTCGAAAAGAGGGCTCTATTTAAAATAAACATCGAGACCAATTTGCAAAGCGACAAAAAACTAATTTTACAGGAGTTTTTTTTTTTTAATTATCGTGTGCCGTGGACACATATGACGTTTGCCGCATACTTTAAATTCGACAGGACAATATGTCCGAAAATATATACAATTAAAATGTTATATTTTGGGTGCAGATGTTGTTGGTATTTATTTACACATTTGCATAAAAAACAAATTTAAGAAAAATTGCGCAATTTATGCAAAAAGGGGTCTATATTTCCGGCTATTAGCAACTCACAAATTTTTTCTAGCAATCGTACTCCTTATTTTTCAAACGAGACGTTAATTAATTACAAAGTTGATATTTTTGATATTTGCAACACCTAAATTTAAATTTATCGAGTTGGCGCCAGCTAAGAACTATTTTCCTAGCTATAAAATATCTAATTTGGCAACAGGGTGTCTGCATTAATAATGATAACTTCAATTCATCCCTGTGAAACTCCACAATTCACTTTGAATTTTTATCGAAACGTTTGTCAGTTGCTTGTGAAATTTTCAGTTCACTTTGTAATTTCATCAAAGGGGTTAGCAATTCTTCTCTCATTTATAATCGTGACTTCTGAATACATTTTTTGAAATAGTTTATTAAAATGAATAACTTGCCGGCAAATTCTGGACATTCTCGTGGTCGTGGCCGCGGTAAAAAGCCAAATGAGGAACTAAATCGTGGATTGTGCGCTCAATTGGTATGTACTAAAAAATTATATTAAATGACTGTATATTTCTGTCAAAAATGACAGCACATAAAAATAATTAAAGTTTCAATTACAAAGACACAATTATAAAATATATTTGACGTATAACTAATTATATCTATAGCCTAGGCTTTTAGTTATATTTCAATTCATTCAAGTAGCATATGAACAAAAATATAACGTACACTCGTTAGTGTTATTTAGCTGAAGTCTTGTAAATTCCTTTTATATATATACATATATACACATCTATCTATGCACATCAAAATTAAAGATGATGGAAAATGAGATGAAAGAAGTTAAGAAAAAAAAATGTGCATATGCACGTAGATATGTATGTGTGCAAAAATTATAACGGCAGATTGTGTTTGCCTGACATTAGCCTTGAAGCCAGGGCTGAAGTAACAGACTGCAAAATTTTGTGTTCTTTTTTCGTGTCATGTATGTATATATTTACATACAGTTCGTCTTTAACTGTTTTGACAAATTAGAAAATTCATATTTTTGTTTTGAAAACTCTGGGATTTTATTTTACGCCATTTTACAATAATTGTTTAACAAGATCCATTAGATTTTACTATTTAAAATAAAACTTACATTTTTTTAAAGTCAACTGAAAAATGCAATAGAAAATATTAATGCATCTCTTTCTATTCATGTGAATTTAGGTCCAACCGTCAGAAACGTTGCAAGCACGCAATGTTCCCGAGGCAACTGGGTCTGCCTCAGGCGGCCACCAGGAGACAAGGTACCCAAGTGTCCCATTAAATCCAAGCTCGACTGACGTTATTGAAGGTTAGTGTACATACGTACATATGTATGTATATATTACATGTAAGATTCTACAAACACTAAATTCGTTCAGCCATTATGAATTCACGTTTATCTATAACGTTCGGCAAAATTCGGCTCTGTATCGATTGTCACTCGATGAACGATAAATGTTTTCGGCGCACACACATGTGTGTATGTACGATGTACATGTTGTGCATTCAAATAGCCTTCCTCAATACAAAACGTACTATGGTACAATTTAGCCCTCTAAACTTGCAATATCAAGAAAATTTTTGGTACAATTTTTGGTAAAAGTCTACGCACTGTCAAAATCAAGTACAACGAAGACAACGTGTACCAGCTGTGATACAATCGTACCAGTTGTAATACAAATGTATCGAATGAAACAGCCGTGTTTCTAGTCTTTGGTATTGTACCATTTTTGATAAAAATGTTCGCACTGTCAAAATCGGGTACAACGAATACAAAGTGTACCAGCTGATACAAACGTACCATTTGAGGAACGAACGTACCAGTTATTGTTTAAGCGTACCGAATGAGGCAGCCGTGTTTCTAGAGTCTTTGGTACATTTAATGTGTATTATTATTGATCACTACTAAACTGAAATTTGATTTGATTAGGTGATCCACGTGGCTCGGTTCGAGGTCGTAGATTGATAACCTCGGATATAATACGTTCGCGCCCTAGTGGTTTGATTACGAAGTCGGGGACAACAGGAAAAAAAGTAGCGGTACAAAGCAATTATTTTAAATTGCTAAAGCGTCCAAACTGGACACTTTATGTGTACCGAGTGGACTTTTCGCCGGATGTGGACAACACTAGCCTACGTCGCGGGCTTTTGAGCGAGCACCGAAATCTGTTTGGTGGGTACATTTTCGACGGAACCGTTATGTACTGTACAACCAAGTTCCCGGACGTACCTAACAGTCCCTACGTATTGGATTTACTAACCAAGAGTCGTGCTGGCGAGAACATTCGCGTGATGATAAAAAGTGTTGGCATCGTTGACATTGCGGATGCACAACAGGTTCAAGTCCTCAACTTGATTTTACGCCGCGCCATGGAAACCTTGAAGCTCCAGTTGGTCTCGCGCAACTATTTTGATCCCCAAGCAAAGGTAAGAAATCCTGAATTAACAAGCGGATCAGTCTAGCGTACTCAATAGCAGGAGACCCAGTGCCCAGGATGTAAGATGCCGTTGGGGACTCCGAAGATTTGATGCTGCAGAACTCTGTATTACATTTTCGACTGATTTTTCCGATGACGGCTATATTATAAAGTGGACCAAAGTAAACCAAATTTGGTCAGGATTTTTAAGACCAGCTTAAATGCATTTTTTGTCAAATTGTTTGAGATATCTCAAATAACCAAAAAGATTTTAGTTTGTTCCTATGGCAGATGAACTACTGGTCAAGAAAAATAAGTAAACGCTTCTTCAGCGTACAAATCTTTTTTCGACCCATCTACAGAATTGTTATCTCGAGGTACATAAATATGCCAGAAGTCAATAAAACCAAACAACCGTAAACGAAATCCTGATCTAATCCATTAAAATTTATAAATGTCACCAGTGTTGTTATTATTTTGAGCAGACCAAAAATTCCCCTTTAGCACAAATTTAGCCGTAGAATTTAAAAAAGGGGGACTCCTCTCTTTCATTTTCGATTTATATGTGTTGCAAGACTGTAACCCTTTAAAATGTAAACAATCGACCGGCTTTCAATAAAAAACTGTCAAACTATTTCAAAACAAGTTAGCACGATACCTATGTACTTATTATTTTGACCAGTAGTGTATATTATTTAGTGGTCCGATTAAAAAATAAAAACAAACTTGATCTCCGTATGCTATCCAGAAACCGACATAAGACCATAAGTTGTAGGTTCATTTGAATTGCGCTTCTCAGAGGGGGAGAAGCAGAATTTGACAATAAACTTGATCTGCCTGACATTATAAAGAGCTTACATTCCAAATTTGGTGCTCCAAGCTCTTACCAACTCTGAGATCTCGGTGTTCATACGGACAGACGGTCTATAACAAGGTGTTAAAGCAACCAATTAACATTAACTCTTGTAGATTGTCTTGGACAATTTTCGTATGGAATTGTGGCCTGGATACACAACTTCTATTCGCCAACATGAATCTGACTTATTGCTATGTGCAGAGATTGCACACAAAGTCATGAGAACGGATACCTTGTATCATATATTATCCAAGAGCATTCAGGAAAGTGACGATTATCAGGACTCCTTTAAGCGGCAGGTTATCGGTAAGATTACACTATTGTTAAATTGCTTCCCTCAAGAAAATACTACTCAAAATAAATAATTAAAATTTAGTAGAGAAAAAAAAAGTGATTGAGGTCAAATATTAATGAAATATACTGAACTCTAAATTTCTGTTTCAAAAGGCATGATCGTATTAACGGATTACAATAATAAGACTTATCGCATTGATGATGTTGATTTCGCATCATCACCCATGACAAAGTTTGAGACGAAGGACGGGGAAGTCTCCTTTTTGGAGTACTATAAGAAAGTAAGTCGATTGTTTAATAACATTAAGATGGCTCAATAATATTATCTTTTTAATTGTGAAGCGGTATAACATCCATATTCGTGATTTTAAACAACCGTTGTTGGTGTCCCGTCCAACTGAGAAGAACCTTCGTGCAGGAGTCGATCAATTGATAAAACTCATTCCGGAGTTGGCACGGGCAACTGGGTTAACGGACAATATGCGAGCGGACTTTAAGTAACTGATTTTGCTGAAGCTAATTACCTTTGTATAAGCTAATTCGTTCTTCATTTCACCCTTTGATTAGACTGATGAAAGCAATGGCTGAGCACACCAGAATGACACCAGATCGTCGCATTGATCGCTTGCGCGTCTTCAATGATCGATTGCAGAGGTCGGCGGGTAGCGTAGAGTTGCTTAAATCATGGAATATGAAATTGGATTCGGCTCTCGTGGAGATACCCGCTAGAGTTCTGCCTCCACAGAAGATATTACTTGGAAACCAACAGTTTTATCTATGCGATAATCGCGCCGATTGGACATTTGAGTTTCAAAAGAAGCCAATGTTTACTCAAGTTGCAATTAAGCGGTGGTACGTCATCACACCCCGTCGCAGTCTGCGCGAAACTCAAGAATTCGTTAAGTTGATCATTCGGGCAGCGAACAATATGAAAATGCATGTTGCCGAGCCACGATAGTATGTATAATGATGTCATTTGATGAGATGAAATGTTATGGGTTAGTTTTAAATATTTTATCCTTTATTTGCAGCGACGAACTGTCCGACGATCGCAATGCCAACTATTCGCAATCCATAGATAGTTGCGTGGCAAAGGATCCCCAATTAATGATGATAGTCATCAAGACTCAAAATGAGGAAAAGTAAGTTGATAAATCTTCCATTTTCTTAAAATCCTTTTATTCATCCGTGTTATCTGTCAATTGTCAACTCAACAGATACAGCTGCATTAAGAAGCGCACGTGTGTTGATCGCCCAATTCCATCACAGGTGGTAACACTCCGCACCATTGCACCACGTCCGGATAAATCCAGCGGTTTATTTTCAATTGCAACGAAAGTATTGATACAGATGAACGCCAAATTAATGGGTGCTCCTTGGATGATTGAAATGCCATTAAATGGACTAATGACTGTCGGATTTGACGTCTGCCACTCATCCAAGAATAAAAACAAGTCGTACGGTGCTCTTGTGGCCACAATGGATATTAAAACGTCAACAAGATACTATTCGTCAGTAACGGAGCACATGAAGGGACAGGAACTATCAGATCAATTGGCATTAAATATGACGTGTGCGCTTAAGGCATATCGAGAACACCACGGCACCTTGCCGGAGAGAATACTGTTCTACCGCGATGGAGTCGGGGAAGGGCAACTCCATCAAGTATTCAATACCGAAGTCAAATTTCTGAAAGAGCAATTGGACAAAATTTATAAATCGGCTGGCAAAGAGGGGGGATGCCGATTGGCCTTTATAGTTGTTGCGAAGCGTATCAACACACGCTATTTTGTTAACAAGCGCAATCCAGAACCTGGAACGGTGGTCGATGACATAATAACGCTCCCGGAGTACTATGACTTCTTCCTGGTGTCCCAAGCTGTTAGACAGGGCACCGTTACGCCTACACACTACAATGTCATCCACGACAACATGGGCTTAAATGCCGACAAGCTCCAGCTACTCACATTTAAGATGACCCACCTTTACTACAATTGGTCCGGCACTCTGCGCGTTCCTGCAGTTTGCCAATATGCCCACAAATTGGCATTCTTAATCGCTGAGAGCATCCACCGAGCACCATCGCCTGGGTTGGAGAACCAGCTGTACTTTTTGTAATGACGATTCAATGCACTACAATGTCATTTATGAAATCTATTTAGTTTATACATAATCAAGGGTGTTCCAGAAGTGTTAACCAAATAATTATGTATTTGTTTGGTTTGTTTTTCTGAAACGCCCCTGAATATTCCTATTTTGACTCACTGAAGATGTTAACAATTTTAGTACAAGATTGTGTATTATATGACGAGCTTGATTTAAAAACTGAATAAATGATTTTTTGTTTTCCATCCGTACATTGTTTATAAGTATAGTTTATTTACAAAACTTGATTATTAAATACATTAAAGTAGCTGCTTATGTGTTGAAGCAGAACTTTTGGATTGGGATTCAAAAAGTATTACATACTTTTGGGCAACTCAAAAATCTCACTTGATTCATCACACCAAATTAAAATGCACAAAAGAATTGATGTTTTAAAGTTGTTACCAGCGTTTTCTTTTATTATTAAAACTTTGAATCGAAGCACAATGAATGACATTAAGCTTCAACCTTCACAACGGTCGTCTTTTCCGACACGTACAGACCATCCAAGAATTTACGGATATCCTTATTTTTTACGGTGGTCGATTGCTGGATGAGAGCCGCTGAGCCGGACACAGCCTCGATGTCGTTACCCTCAACGATGAGCTCGTCCTTTTGGGCTGTCGAGTTGACGACCGTCACACCGGGAGCCATCTCCACGCGACGGATGTACTTCTCACCCAAAAAGTTACGGATCTCAATCACTGAATTCTGCTCGGAGGTAACGCAGTTGATGGGGAAATGAGCGTACACAGCACGCATTTTGTACTGGAAGCCGAAGGTCACACCTGTTCAAAAAAAAAAAAACCACATATAAGTGTCGATGTACATGTAAAGACAATGCTAACTTACCCTTGATCATGTTCTCAATGTGACTGCAGACAGTGCGCACAGCAGCGAGCTCCTTCTTGGTGCCGAACCATTTCTCCACTTTCAGGGTGCGCTTGTCGGCCATGTACATGTCCAGAGCCAGATGCTTGAAGCTCCGCTTCAGGACACCTCTGGTGCCGGTGATCGTGACAACACGGGCCTTCACCGAGGCTTTGATATCCTTGGGGATCTTGACACACTGATTTGAGTTAATCGTTCGCATTTTGACGACACTGCAAAATCATAAACAATAAAAATGTCAATTAGCAACACAATTACATATACACCAAAGTCATCAACAAACTGCGTTTGCGTAGATTCTGTATCATGTTCCCATTTTAAATCAATCTCGGACAAACTATTTATGAATGTAAACAACAAATTTCAATGGGATTTCATTTTGAATATCGGAATGCATCATTTATGGAAAATATATTGCAAAATATATACGAATTTAACAAACTCAACATAATGTCACGCAAATCGCACACTCAGCGGTCGATAAAAACAGTCCATTTAGCCGATGTTTTAAAATTCATTTTGTATACAATTTGTTTAGAAACTTACACACTGCAGACCGACCGGAAAGAGGCTGAAAAAAGAAAGGAAATATTTGACGTTTATGCCGGGCTGCCACTCCGACAAACACATAAGGGATTTGTTGGGGAATTTTTTTTGGTGCTGCCAACCTAATTATGAATATGGGAAATATCGAATTCGAGTGATTGCTCCATGATATTTGTTCTATCGCATTGTCTACTTTTAAAAATTTACATTGTACTTTCCATTTGCATATATTTAGAAAAATATGTGGCAATTTACAAACATTTTCAATGCAATTTCGTTAGTTAACGCACTTTGATTTGACCGATATGCTTTTGTAGATTTCGATATATTTTTGATGAACAAATTTACAATACCTTTTTGCGAAAATGTACTTCTTGTTTTAATTAAAAACAATCAAGCCAGATCGGAAATTTTTTATGGATGGGCAACCCTTATTATTAATGGCGGGAGTTGTACTCAGTGGCGTGGGTCACACTCTCTCCAACCGGCAATAGTTGCAAATTTCGTTGATTTACGCGAAACGTTTGATTTGTGATAATATTAAAGTAGTTGTTTTTAATACAAAGAAAGTCCGAGCAAAATGAATACCACGCCGTCGCCCCCTGACGTCCTGCAGACAGCGGGAAATATGCTCGAGTGTCACGACTTTCGTGACAGACACAAGCCCGAACTTTTAGAGGTAATTGCAAGGACGACAGACAGTATACTTTGTACATTTGAATGGAAATCTTAATGTTGATTTATAGTTAACAGGCGTCAGTCAACATGGCAGGGCAACAATGAGTGGCCTCAATGATTTTGATTACCAAACGCTAGCACAACTGACCTCCGGAGATACACATAACCTACAACAACTGCGAACGCTCACAAAATCGGGAATACCAAATGAAATCCTCGAGCACTTTAAGCGTAAGTATTTACAATAGTCGTGTTTGAAGCACAACAATAATTCATTACTCATCAAAATAGATATCAAATGCCACTGTATAATGGGATTGTTTCCTGAGATTGGACGCGCCTGGTTGACAATTGATTCAGATATATATATATGGACATATGAGCAGGCACGAGACGTTGCTTACTATGATGGATTGAGTCATTTGATTGTGAGCGTTGGCCTGGTTAAGCCACGTCCGGGTGTTCTAATTAAAGATGTCAAATATCTGCTGTTACTAACAACTCCCATTGAAGTGATCGTTCTGGGTGTAACATTTGATGACCAAAGTGATCCACGAGCTGGAACCAATGGAATGCATCTGATGAATAAGCCACTCTTTGTGCTGGCAACAGACAATATATCCATTAATGTCATACAGGGCAGCGACGATGGACGCATCTTCTTGGGAGGCCGAGATGGTTGTCTATATGAAATTGATTATCATTCCGAGTCTAGTTGGTTTGGCAAGCGATGCAAAAAGATTAACCATTCACAAGGGCTGGTATCCTATATAGTGCCAAGTTTTCTTAAAGTATTTTCGGTAAGTTGGTAAACTGTTCTCCAGATCAGACATAGAAATAAACGCTAATTATTCTGTCATTTACAGGAGGTGGATCCTATCGAAAAGATTGTCATTGACAATAGTCGAAAATTGATTTATGTACTCACCGAAAAGAGTGCAATTGAAGCCTGGCACATCGGAGCAAACTTTGCCAATGTGCGCAGACTTGGAAGGATTACACAAAATGATATTGCCAGTCAAGCCATCAATCTTATTAAGTAAGTTTACAGACTGATTAACTTTAGCTGATGTAAATCATTTTGTATTCTTTTTGTTGTGTAGAACTGTTGATCCATCCATTTTCAAGTGCGTGAAAGCAATTTGTCCGCTCAGCACAGAAGATTCGAAATTTCTACACCTGGTTGCTGTCACTCAGTGCGGAGTGCGGCTTTATTTCTCTACGTCGAGATTAAATGGCCAGCAGCAGCAACAATTGAATTGTATTTCGGACAATTTTAGTGTTGGTCAGCCAAATAATTCAATGCCAACTATGCAAACAGAATCGGAAACACCAAAGGGTCTTTTTCTATTGCACGTGCGACTACCGCCTGGATACACACCGAATGCCACCACTAATAAACCGAAGCAGGTGCATGCCGCCCACCACAGCGAGGGGACAATGTTGATGATAACAACGCAGCAACAGGAACAGGATTTACTCTGGTCGGTTAGCTCTGCTCCATTTACGAACTTTACATATCTAGTTGAGTCAACTGCCTTGGAGGGTCTCGATGGCATCGTCTGGAGTTTGGCCGAATTAAAAGATTCCATCGCTCCCAGCATAACTTCAATGTTGCACAATTACCGAACGCCACGCCGAGTCGTTTTGCTTACGAACCAGGGAACACACATTGTAGAGCTGCTTAAGGCAGCTCATTTACTCCAGCAATTACTGCTGTCCTGCAAGGGACCTCACCACGAATCCGTCAAGATGTTCTTTCAAACGCAAAACGAACGAGAAGCTTGCGTTACCGCCCTATTGCTGGCCACATCGGATCAGCTTTGTGGCAGCGATATTGCACTGTGGGCAACCCAAGCATTCATGCTGTACGGTGGGGAACCGTGCTATCAACATTATTTGAACGCAAGCAATCGTAACATGCATAACAACACCATGGGCTCTACCACGATTGCCTCTGGCAGGGAACGCATGCCGCCCATGTTCATGTCCACACCCATGCCGAATACAGCAAGCAGCGGAGCGATGGGCACGCAATACAGTCAGCCATTAAGTCCAAGTAAGTGTATACTTATAGTATAGCTGTATATTCCAACAGCTTTGGCTTTTTTCTGCCACTTCAGATCTTTATTTGATCAATTGATGCTCATTTCTGTTTCAGTCGCACAAACCACACAACACCATCAACAACAGCAACATCAGCACTCCGCTGTGCCCGTCGCAGATAATTCCCTTATAATATATTCAGCAAAACATGATGGTCTATATTTGTTTGTGTCGCGTATGCTGCGATCAGTTTGGAAATTGCATTGTGTTGATGAGAATTTATGCTCCAGACTGACAATTAAAGATTGCTCAATTCTTTTGATTGAACTGCGTGCGTTGCGTAATTTTTTGGATAAGCACTCAGTGCACGATCTTTCCGGTAAGTCAATCTCTCTGATCTCTGATTGTGCTTAGCTCGTCTAAAATGAATTTTGCATTATTTGATTTTATAGCCAGCAGACGTTTGCCGTATGACACACATTTGGGCAGATCGAGTAACGTTTTGATAAACAACAGCCAAATGGCCATGAATGAACATCGTAATCTCGCGGAGCAGGCACAGATCGAGGAGAAGCGATCGCTCTCAGCATTGAATCAGTTTATTAGTAAGCTTTATACAAGTAGTTTCATTTGGTAACTGATAATACTATTGTTTACTAATTGTTTTTGCAGAACATGCATGTGAAGTAATGTCACTCTGGAGTATCCTAAATGATCATCAGTTTCAATTGCTTTGCCAGCAGCTGTCGCCAGAGCATCAGAAAATGTTGAGATGTTGCACGTTTCGGGATTTGTTGATCACACGTTCGGAGGTGTGTGCATTTCTAATAATTGCACTAATCAACCTATATCTCAAAGATAAGGCGGATGTAACAGAGGTGTCTGATAACCTGCGGGAATTGTGCCCCAATCTCTATAGGCACGAGGACGAAGTTACATATAAGGCAACCGAAATCCTTATGAGCGCCAAGAACTGCAAATCGGCAGCAGAGAAGGAGCAAAAATTGTGCACGACTTTGCAAATGTGTTTGGATGCTGCTCCAACGCTGCCATTGCATAGTATTTGTCAACAATTCATATCGGTAGATTTTTACGAGGGTGTTGTTGAGTTGTCTGCAACGTGTGCGTCGAAAATCGATCCCGAAGAAATCGGTATACATTATTACAATAACAATGAGCCAGCTGAAGATCGCGAGGGTTACACCTGCTTTGTCACACGGTAAATATGCAATTAATATATATTTAAACTGATTGTCGGATTTCTTATCTATATTTTTGCTTGTAGCATGAACTATTACAAAGAGGTGCAGCTCATGCTGGATTATATTTATCATTCGCTTGCCAGCAGTAGACCCGATCAGGAACAGAGTCGCACATTCATGCTTAATTGCGATACGACTCAGGATCATCTTGATATGGAGAACAGATCGAAGCAGACTATTAAGAAGATCACAAACCAAGCGCTCCGATTGAAAGATCCATTAATGCATGTTACCATCTATGAATGGCTACTCTCCCATGATATGAACAGTGAATTATTGGAATTAGTCCAGCCATCACTGGGCGAATTCTTGCGACGCAGTGTCAGTCGCAATCCAGAGAATGTGAAGTTAATTGATTTACTGTGGAAGTATTACGAGAAGAATGGTCATCACTCTCAGGCCGCCCAGATTCTCGATAATCTGGCCATGACGCGTAGTGAGAATATATCGCTGGATGTGCGCATTGACTATTTGGTGCGTGCAGTTATGTGTATGCGCAATGAAACAGTTGGGTCCTCCATAACCAATGGCATCTTTTTGAAAGAGCTGGAGGATAAGGTCAGTTTGCATTCTTGAGCTATGCGTAACACACATTTTAAAATCCATTTTATTGTTTTGCTCTTTGCAGTTGGAAATCGCGCGTGTACAAAAATCAGTACTGGCTGCCATGAATCCACTTGTGAACACCAATCAAGATGCAAGACAAGCCATTAAGGAGTTAAATTTTGCCCTCTATGATATCACACAGCTATATCAAAACTTTGCTGATCCATTTGACCTCTGGGAATGCCAGCTGTCAATACTTAATTGTTCCAATCACAACGATCCATTGTTGATTGAGTCGGTGTGGGGTAACATCATCAACAGTGCAGTGGACTCACCTGGCTCAACTCACGAGCGCAGTATCAGACTTTTTACCAAAATTGAATTATTGGTTCGTGAGTTTGGCGAATCGGGTCCATGCTTTCCATTTGCATTCCTGATCCGAGAGCTGGAGATAAAAGCATGTCAGTTGCATCTGCCGGAAGGAACAGTGCCAGAAAAACTATTTGCCATGAAACTAGACGTTGAGCTGCTGCTGGAATACTATTCAAGGTTAGTGATTGTAGCGACTTTATTTATAAATTTTCATTATTAACATAACAAATATTTAATTAGAATGATCTCGATGAATGAACGCATCTGGGCAAACGAAGGCAATGAATGGCATTTAATACAGTCGGCTATACGAGTGGTTACGCTTCTGGCTGACAATGCACAAGCCATTTGGTACCGTTCCAAGTAAGTAATATTAAAATATTGTTGCCCTTTAACATTTACAATGATTACTCTTGTTATCAGGAGACGGATATTGGGCAAGGCACAAGACATAGTTGCGGCGTGCTTGAATATTTGTTACCAGAAGCCGGACACGAACCGTTTACAGCATTCTCTCAAGGAGCTTCAATGCCGATTGCAACGGCTTTTAGGCTAATGCCACATTTTGGGCGCTAATTAAAGCTATTTTGCAAATTATATATTTTTAGATATTAAAAAATGGTATAGCTGTTAAGTTTGACTGAGGTAAATAAAATTGTATGTGTTGTTTAATTGAATATTTCTACGTCTTACACACTGATTAACAATTACGATTTGTACACTATGAAGTGTCCATCATCTTAAGGTGAGCTTCAGTTAGGATACATTTTGTCATGTGGCATGAACAGGGCACTGGATGTTCTTCCACATTGGGATCGAGCAGTTCCACTTCCAGATTATACTTTCGGGCATCATTTGCATTGCGTTTCATCAATATTTGAAATGCTACTGGAGATTTCTCTTCTAGATTTTCACAATTCTCTTCTGGAAGAACAACAACACACTGTTTCCAATGGGTTTCCGGTGCATGTGGAGAAGTGCTCAGTGTCACAGATTCCTCGCCAGGGAAACGTACATCAAACCATATACAGAATCCTTGATGCTTGCCAGCAGTCTGTGTGGATACCACCTCCTTGAAGCGTATCTCATCCAACTCTTTGGCATCCACGTCAAGCAAGTTCATCCAGTGGAATACAATGCCCTCGTGAAGCAAATCTTTGGGCTTTAGATGTGCAATTTCCGGTCTTGTTGATTTTTGTAAACGGAGTTTGCTGGCAAATCGTTCCATATTTACGCCATCTATGTTTTGCCAATAGTCGAAAAGAGATGGAACAGAGCACGGCGAGACATAAATGGTGCATTCACTGGGAAACATTTGCCCATCTGGTTTAAGGAAATGATCGCGAGCATAGAGAACGGAGTCCAACATGCCCTCGTGCAGTAAATAGAATCCCATCCATTCCGATACAATGATATCCACTTTATCAGCCGTAGCCGGCAAAACGAATTCCTCTATTTGCGAATGTATGACCTTAACAATTTCGGTAAGACCATTTTCTTCAATTAAATCCAGAGCCACTTTAGTTGCCAAATTGGAGGCTTCCACGGCATAAACCAAGCGAGCACCAGCTTGGGCACAAAACGCGGAAAGAATTCCCGTGCCAGCACCTACATCCATTACAATTTTATCTTTAAACAATTCCTTATTCTTTAATATGGCATTGTGATAGGCCTCTTGTCGTGGACGATCTTTTAGCATTAGCTCGTGTACCTGTAATAGCATATGTGTTTACATTGATAAATAAATAATAATACTCATAATTCTACAGTAATTGTACCTCCAGGTTTTCATATTCCGTAAAGTAGTTATTCATTATAACTGCAAGTAATATTTATTTAAAATATATCAAAGAAGCAGTAAAAACACAAGCTATTTTTATAGGTTAAAGGGAATTCCAAGTAGATTTTCATTCGATTTTTTTAAATGACTAGTGCTGTGAAACGCAGTGGAGTCGAGGTCATATGGTCAACGCAGAATTGCCAGATCGTGTTTAATTATTTAGGGCTGTCCACAAAAATTCTGCAAAAATTATAAAAATTCTAGCTTCAAAATAAGGAAAACAGGAATAAGGATAAGTTATTTTTCCTAGAATTGATACTATTTTAAGCTTTTACCTAAAATGGTACAACTTACCTGTTTGGGAATTTTTTCAGGAAAAAGGTGGCAGCCCTTCGGTTTACTAGCCACGTAAATTCCATAGCAAAGAAAACCCAAACAAACAATTTAATTTTCTTGATGTCGTTTTTAAATAATAATTAATACATTTTAAAATGAATGAATCAAATCTAGTTGAAATGATAAGCAGCTGGGATCTTAGTACAACTGAGAAAGTGGATGAGAGTCTGATACGTATTTCAGAAAAAGAAGTATTTATTTAGCTGTATGTTGATTCAACAATAATATTAATCTTTGTTTTTTTATTTTAGGCTGATACGAATGCAAAACTTGAGGCGGTGTTGTCTAAGCAATGCCAGATTGAGGCAAAATTAAGTGGCATCGGCAGAGCTATGGCCACGTTACTCACCGTGGAGAACGATTCCAATAAACTGAACATGCAGATCGTGAACACAGCTCAACTTGCCGAGTCCGTCAGCGCCAAAGTGCGACGTTTGGATCTTGCAAGATGCCGGGCTTCTGAGTGCCAGCAACGTGTCCACGATCTGATCGATCTTCAACTATGCAGCCAGGGTGTTGTTAAGGCCATTAATGAGGAGGATTACGAGAAGGGTGCGGGACATATTGCCCGCTTTCTGGCAATGGATCAACAGCTATTGCAACGCACTGCCGACGATGTCCAGGGCTCGATTACATCGGTAAGCGATGCGGTGCACACACTGGAGGAAGCTACAGAAAAGATGAGGGAATTGATTGCAAAACGATTCGATGAGGCTGTGCAAAACGATGACTTGGCTTCCGTTGAGCGGTTTTTCAAAATATTCCCATTGGTTGGTTGCCATCGAACCGGAATTGAGAAATTCTGTGGCTACATTTGCCAAAAGCTGTCGTCAAAGGCACAAAAGGAACTGCGCAACACACAGGACATTGCTAAAGCTGAACGTCGCCTTCATTTGGCTTATGCCGACCGTTTGACTGCAATTTTGGAAAATTTCGCACGTGTCGTCGAAGTAAATCAACCCATAATTGAAGCATTCTATGGACAAGAGTAAGTACATTTGGTTTTCATAAATTTTTAATTAAATATTCTGTAATCTTTTTTAGATCTACATCTTTGCTTGATATGGTAACAATATTGCAAAAAGAATGTGACAATGAAGTCAAAAATTTGCTGCTGGAATTCAATAAAAATAGACAAATCCAGTATCGGATTAGACAAGTTAATGAAAGCGCCCAGAGGCAAAATAATGCTAGTGCCAGCAGTAGCATACCGTCTTTGGGACACTATCGTAAGCCATCTGGCGGATCCATAGATAAATTAAATCCCAAGGATATAGACTCTATCATAGCTGAAATAACTGTCATGCATTCTAGAATAGAGTTATATTTTCGATTTATGCGTCGTCGTCTGCAGGTAATGAAATTTACCTGATAAATTGAACTTTATGATAGTTAAAAAAAAAAAATTTTATTTACAGACGAATGCTGAGACTTGTTTGCAAGACAAGGAGCCGCAAAAGAATATACTAAATGAATATGAAAAGGTTGTAAAGGATTGTGACCTGAGTCGCCAAATGCAGGAGATTTTAAGCACATATTTACTTTTTGAGAGGTACTTATATATATTTATTTACTTTCCGTATAACTAAACTGGTTCAAATTTTTTTTTAGATATTTCATGGAGGAAAGTGTTTTAAAAGCTATTGGACTTGATACATTTGAATCGGGACAACAATGTTCGTCAATAGTTGATGATGTTTTCTTTATATTACGCAAATCAATCCGACGTTCTCTAACAACGCAATCAATCAATGGCACCTGTGCAGTAATCAATAACGTAGCATCATGTCTGGATGGTGATTTTGTAAGTGCACTAAAGGCACCTTTAAAAAGTGGCTATCCATCTGGATACATCGATTTGGCCCAAGCCTACAACGCTATACAGACGAGCTTGCAACAGGGCAAATTACATTCAACTGATGCTGATCGCAATCGAACTAACTTCATAGTGCAGTTGAATAATGCCGATATGTCTACTGAATACATTGAGACACTGTGGCAGACCATGGAGCAGGAGATATCTGGCACATTCCCCGGCATAACTGCTGTTGAGCGACAGCTATTGGACAGCTGTTTGACTGAGCTGAAAAATGTTCGCGATGCATTGAAGGCAACTGTTGACTTCGGGATACAGCAACTAAGATCGAGTGCAATAAGGCCACGTCTAAATCCCTGGGTGGATGAATTTTTAAACTATAGTCACCATTTAACAGAAGTAATTACTTGCATTGCATTTAACAAAATGCCATACTGATTTCCTGATATATATTTATTTAGGAGGAACTGGCCACTTACGAAGCTGGAGAAACATTCGTTCAGTATTTTATTGTGCAGTTGGATGGACTGCTGAATTCATTCAAAAATGCCCTTAGTCCACGTAATTACGATGCGCTTGTAAGCATATTGGCTACAGAAGTGACAAATCGCTTGGAACGAGCTATAAAAAAGAGCTCCTTTAATAGAGTAATTATGTTGTTATTGATTGTAAAAGTATGCTTAGTCTTTAAATTGTTTTTAATTGCAGCTGGGTGGACTCGTTTTGGATCAGGAAGTGCGCGCCTTAGGCACGTATCTCACAGGAGCAACTTCCTGGTCGGTGCGTGATAAAATGACACGCCTTTCACAAATTGCAACACTCTTAAATTTAGATAAAGTTTCCGAACTGTCCGAGTATTGGAACCCTGAAAATCACGATATGCCTTCTTGGCGACTGACTCCAAACGAAGTGCGAACTATATTGGTATTAAGGTAAACTTTCACTTTTATTCGATTCAATGTAAATACTTAATTATTGCTTAATTTACAGAAGCGATTTTCGAATGGAGGACATCAAACGCTTACAGCTTTAAGCAGAAGGCGGTTGAATTTGATCTTTTATAGCTTTTTCGTTGGCCTTCTTGTTTACGCTAAACCAACGATTGTAATCCAATCTTAATAGAAGCTGCGATAACGGTCCAAAACTGGATGCACTTTTAATGTCGATCAATAATTTGATTAAGCCCAATATTGATACGTTAAATCTATAAATATAAATATTTGAAGATGCAATAATTAGATGTCTAGTAAGTTAGTATTACCAACTTACTTTTCTTCAAGAATGTCGATTTCTTTTAAAGAATCCTCTGGTGTGTTTTCCATTGAATCGAAGAAGCTAAATTTTTCGCATATACTAAAAATTTCAAGAATTGTTCCATAAATAGGATTTTGGCATTGACTCATCTGTGTAATATTTATCTTTTTATCGATCAAATCGGACAGTAGAAAGCACTGTGACAGTACATTGGCCAAAAAGACTGAGTGAGCTCTTTGAATCTCTTCAAAATCAGCTTTACTTTTAATTACATTCATAAGTATACTGAATTGACCTAAAATATCAAAAAACATATTAATTGTTGATTGTAGTTATTGTTTTATATGATGATGTTGTAGGATATTGTTGATTGTAGTTATTGTTTTATATTTTGATGTTGTAGAATATTGTTGACTTACTTTCGAGAACGTCTACTTGTATGTAATACTGTAAATTATCCATAAAGAATGTTAAGTGATTACGGAAATTCATAATCCGCACATGGACTGGTGTTCCCATTTTAGCGACCCATTTGTGACGAGCCCATACAAGCTGTAGATCGTATTGAAGCTTACGGACAATTAACAGAAAGCGGAACACATTGTTGTATCGTTCAACCGTAATTGGCGAAAACAACAAATTCAATGGCCACTTGTATATGTATTTTAGATGAAGATTTTGCCATATACCAAATTCGAAGCTCTGTTCTAAGTTAATGCTGGTTTTTTGCACACTCAGTGAAAAGTTCTCCAACTCATCGACGATTCCCAATACGTTGGACGCAATCTGTAATATACAGGTTATGGATAAGTTTAAAAAAATCATATTTACTGTCGAAAAACGTACCTCAAAAGCTCTGGTAAAGTTTCTTGCATTAGTATCAGAATTGTCATCAGAACTACCGTGAAGCTGTCGCAAGAATTCTAAATAAAATTCACCACGTCCCAACAAGTAAAAGTCTTTTATCAAACCCATTTGACGATCCAAATCATCTTCAATGATTGCAATATCAGACAGACGCTGACTAACGTATTTCTTGATCTCGTTAATAACACTTTCTAAGCGCAGAATATCGATCTTATCATTGTCATTTAGATCCTCAATCATTTTAGAGAATTCAGCTTCTTTACCATCCCAAAGTTCACTGACATCATCGCAGAATGTTCCGTGCGTTTTCAAAGTCCAAGTGTCAGTTTTATGTTTATTTCGGTCCATTTTAAAAACGAGTACCGTTTGACCGACAAATAATACTTTTTCGGCTAAGGCAGTTGACATAAATCTGGGCAATTGAGCCATATTAATTTCATACTGCCATATATCATCTTCGGCTACTGACGACTGTAAAGAAAAAAAAAAAATTGTATTACTCAAGCTTATGCTTACTTTGTAGCCATTGTGGATACCCTTGCAGGGGAGCATTATAATGTTGGTTAGAAATGTACTAAAGGAGGCGTGGCAATGAGCGGTCGAAAATTAAAAACAGGACTCTGCAAGGACATAAAGTTTCTTTTATTTTTAAATTACCAGATAAGAGCTGTTTGATGAATTCTTAGTTCCATTTTCACCAGATTGCCTAAAGCTTATGAAGAACTCAGTGTGCTTATCATCAATCATTCCCAATAGCAACCAGTGCGCCAAATGTGAGTAGAAAACCAATTTGACGGGCTTGACAATTCTAGAATATTATCATCATTATTGTAATCGTTATTGTAATATTAGTTGTTTGCTTACTTGGCAAGTATGTGGTCCATCTGAACAATGCCTTGATCATATTGTTGGTGCAGGTTTTGAAGCAATCCACAACCATGAAGTTTCTTAAAAATATATTAGTTTATTATATTTAAAAGTTTTTATATCCAACAAACACAATCTTACCTGCATTCTAGCATCAGTAATAAGTTTGCGCAGAAAAAGTATAAGAGGTAATTGCGATTCCAAGGTATTAAAAATGTATATAAGGGAGTTTGTTTTATTCTTTGCGTAATTAGTTTCTAGACGTACTATGTCATTGTAATAGTCTTCGAGCGCACTTTCGATACCTTTGGCAAAGTTCTTCAAATAATAACCAGATGAGTATTCTAAAAAACAATATTCAACGATAAGTAACTTGAAAATCATAATTGAATTCGTCGACTAACCGTCCACTTCCTTAAAGTCAGAGATATCATTCGGATTGATGCCTCCAAAGTATTTGGCAAATCGTACAACTTCATTCAGATAATTTAAGATTTTTAGAATATCGTCAAAAATCTGATGCTCACAGGGATGTAAAAATTCATCCACGACATTCGAGTCCTAAAAATTAAATATATCATGAGGACATTACACATATGTGTGCACTTTTGAAGTAAATACTTACAAGAAAGCTCCTAATGCTTATTCCTTTGCGGCTCAGGGTTAAGCATGTGAGTAAAACATCGTGTATCATTTTAATAATGTTTGCATTTAACCGAATAATGTGGATTTTGTAATATAAATAATGCCCGCTGTTTTTAATCGCTTTGGAATGTATGCGGGACACTGTTGCCAACTTAGCTATTTTAAAGCTAAATCTTGCTATTTTCCGAGCTCGTTTGATAGAATAATTTCAAAATTGCTATTAGCTCGTAATCTGGCTATTTAAATATACATTCAGCTAAGTTTTGCTATTAATATTTTAAGTAAAACTGTACAAAACTGCCCACAACAACAAATTTAGATCCTCTCCAGGCAGAAACACAGCTATTGTTCCCCCTAAAAACTTGCCAGCACTGGTGTGGAAGGCTGCCACCCGGTGTAAAGGCTGCCACCCTGCAAAACTTTCCGATATGGTATGATTTTTTGTACTTAGAAAAATAAGTACATTTTCGAAAATGGGTACTCTTAATTTTTGTACCCATTTTCAGATTTTGCATCGCAATTTCAGCTATTTTTTGAAGCTTTCCAGCCAGAAACAACTATTTATTTAACTAAAAAGTTGGCAACAGTGATGCGGGTATCATCACAACCACTGTTGCCAACTTAGCTATTTTATAGCTAGCTCTGGCTATTTTCAGAGTTCTTTTGGTGAAAAATTTCAAAATTGCTATTGGCTGACAATCTGGTAATACCTAATATGTTTTTAAATTAAACACTTTTGACTTAAATATAATATAAATAGGCTTATATTTCAATAAATCAGCTGGAGAGAGCCTATCGTGATCTTATCGGATTAAGTGGAATTGGAACGATAAGTTCTGTGCGCCAGATTTTAATATTTGAATTTCGTTGTAACGGCTTAGAATTTTCTTGTCTTTATTTGATTCGCTTTATGTTTACAATGCAAATGATTACTTATTTTGTTGTAAAATATTTTTTTTTCTTTGATTTAAAAAATTTGGTGTATAAAATTTAATATTTTTTATACATTTTTAAGGTTTTTATTAGCACACGGCACCTTAGATTTTTTTCTACAATGATTGCACGTCTCGCTGTCTATAGTTTTAGCTTCATTGCAAGAATATGACTTTATTTTGTTTTTTTACAGCAGTGTAAAGTAAGTTTGAGCAACAATGCAAATAGATGCTGAGGCTTATAAATTATCCTTTCTGCTTTCAGAGCTGTCAAAGGTTATTGTCTTTAGGTGCGACAGTGTTGAAAATGTACACCCTAGTCATAGTCGCAATAAATAATGCTTGTGTGTCGACCATGACTCGATAAGGTGTCCAAAAATGTTAACAAATATGTATGCGGTTGTTTATGGTCTTTTACTTTGCACCTTTGTTGGCAACATGAGGTTGATTCTGTGCAAAGGGCCAAGACAAACGCCTCACGAATGCCATTAAAGGCAACGATGAAAACGTAAGCTTCCTCTTAGCCGAATTGCCTGTTGGCTAAATTGCTGACATAGGAAAACCGAGCTAAAAAGAGGCATGTTTTTAAGCAAACATACTCGTATATTAAATAAATTTATTTATTCATTTTTTTTTATGTTTTTTAGAATCAAACAAAGACAGACAAATACTCTTTAATTTGTATGCAACTAATCAAGTACAAAAATAACCTAAAACTATTCCCAGCACTTGGCCCGAATGCTGCATTAGGAAACTTATTTAATTTCGAACAATCCCAAAGTGGATGCGCTGTTATTTTCATTTTAATTACACTTTTGCTAAATAATTCAGCTAGTTGAGAGGACCTGTAAGTGCATTATCCTGTGCTCTGACTAAACAGAGGGGCATGTTTGCAATTAGGCACGGAATTTTCCCACAGACCAGTTGAATTTCGGATTTATTGCATTTTATTTTGTAACATGCATTTTTAATTTTGCTGCTACGTTAATTAAATTTAATTTCTCACTGCAGCAGTCACAACCCCTTGTAAGTTCCTTTTCCAATAAACTTTTCGCTGCTTGCGCAGTTAACAGGACTCGAGTCCTCAAGTTCTGTCCCTCACGAAATAAGGGTATATAAATACAGTTATTTTCGGCTATGTATGCGTTATGAAGTTTAGTAAGTTCGCAAATGAGTTTTTCATGTTATGAAAAAGTTATATACTAAATATTTCAGCTATTTGCATTACAATTTAAATTTAGTGGTTATATTTTTTGGTTAAAGCTTTAGGCAAGGCTTTTAGAAATTTAAATATTATGTTAGTCCAAATCTTCCCAATGAAATACATCTGCATAGTCCTTTAATATCCAATAATTCCCAAAATAAGTACAGTAAAACATATTTCTAAGAAACATTTGTAAAATTTATTGATTTTCTTTTATGATATATATGTATATATAATATATTGCACTTATTTGTATGATGTAGTTTATATAAAATTATCTATTTAGCTTTCTTTATTATATTATTACCTTTTGTCTATTACCATTTTCAATAAGTAATTTAAGTACTATCGAAGGGCACGAAATAGTTTTTGTTTTCTTATTTTAAAGGGATATTATACTCTTAAAAGCTGATTGGAACCTTTTGATTACTCAATTCCGTTAAGATTGTTAATGGTTCGCCTGATTTAAGTATATATAGTATAAACTGTATAACTAATTGTGTGTAGAAAACTTGAAATTGTATTGCATGTCTTTTCATCTTTTCTCTTAAATGTATTATATATTTGATTGATTGGTTTGTAGAGTTTTTGATTTTGGTGATGTACACCCAATTGCCTAATACGAGTACCAATAAAATTCACTATAAGAAAAACATCTAAGTAAAGCCACAATGGGATTATATGTATTTATATGCGCACAGAAATATCTATTCATCTAAATGTGTGTAAGTGAGATATATATATATATATCTATATATATTTATATATCTGAATATATAAGTATGTTTATACCAATCTGAAAGGCACATATTCATCTTAAATATGATATTTAGAATTTCTGTTGACAGTTTACAATAATATATATTTGGTCAGTTTGTCTTCATCATATAAATTTATGAATAGCTTGGTCAATATTTATTGCACGATTTTCTTCCCATTATTTGGTTCATCATTTTTATAGATTGAAGCGATTTAATAGGACTCCCGATATTTAAAAGATTTAAGCGTAATATATATAATTACGGTACGATAAGTATACATTTGATAAGTCGGCGATAGATTATAAAATATATACTTTATTGATTCACAACTTTATCTGAGGTCAAGTCGCAGTCCTCCCATTCCGCAAGTGCCCAGGATGGTAGCTCAGTTTCGTACTCCCAGCCGGGTCCCTAAAAAGAAAATATTTAATTTGGCCCATTAGTATAAATGTTGGAGTGTGTTATTTAGTTCTGTCACCTTATATTTCCAGGCATGTAAGTACATGACAAGATCCTTGGGCTTTGGATCGCGATAGTGCACCTTGCACTCATAGCAATGCTTATCAATAACAACTTTATCGGACGCCAAACCAATATCCACAGAGCCGTTCGTGTTTTGCAACACTGAAGAAATAACGGGTGTCTCATCAGTTTTAACTGCAAGTCCTTGGCTAATATTTGCACATTCTTGTTGTTGTTGTGGTTCTGGTTGTTTAATGGGATCTAAGGCTTGTTGGTTTTCCACACAGGGGGGTGAGGTTTCGCGTGAATTAGTCCCCACATCATCATCGCTGTGGTGCACGGCTTTAGGGTAGAAAATAATTTATAATTTATTTATTTACACAGATTTCATGGTAGCCTAGTAGATAGAATTTTATATTATTTTTATTTGTTTTTTTTAGACTAGGAATAGGGTCTCCAGTCCTACTAGTTCCAGCAATACTCACCAAAAGTTTGATCGCTGCTTAAGCTCTCCAAATCAGTTTCATCCTTAGTATTTTTGAACAATGATATGTCGGAGTCACAATCGATTCCCAACCAGTTTTCAGCATTGTGTATGTTAATGAGATCTCGTATAAGTTCATCGTCAGTTTTGCCACCAATATCGCCAGATCGACCCTTCAGTGGCCCAAAGACCTCATGATTGTACAACGGATCATTAAGTATAGGATAACCTAAGTATAATATTACATTTAATATCGTAAACTGAAATTTTTTTTATCAAATCCCACCTAAGTATTGCAAATGTACACGTATCTGATGCATACGTCCTGTGAGTGGTTTGCAGAGAACCACGCTGGTGGTTCCATTCTGAGATAACTTCTGGAAAGTTGTGGTACAATCTTTGCCCTTTGGAGAGACTTTACACACTCCAATCTTATAGCTGACCACCTCTATTGGCTCCTTGCACTCCACAATACCGCTAAAATTGATAGAAAATTTCTTCGCTGTTCCTTTTTATTATTATTGAATATACTTACTCTGGAAAAATTCCCTCCACTCGACAGATATACTCCTTTTCCACCTGTCTATTCCGAATCTGTTGTTCCATTTGACGTGCTTTCTTTGGGCTCCTTCCGAATAACAAGAGACCAGAAGTTAACCGATCAAGACGATGAATTGTGCGAAGATTCTTCAGATTAAATTCCTTGGCAAGTATAAATACGACAGTATTGTGCCTATATCGTCCACACGGATGAACCTAAGTGTATAGAAAACAAATCAATATAACAGAATAATAATAAAAAATAGTTTTCATAGTTTTTCAAGGTACGTGTATTTGCAATCAGTTGAGAACTTGAGTTATATATAGACTTGGATTATAATATTTATTAGTAGATAAATTATCTCTAAATATTGTTGTATTTTTAACTGTTAATTTATGTAATATGGCGGTCGTTAAAGCCACTTACGGGTATAGAGGCCGGTTTATTAACAACCACAATGTCCTCATCCATATGCACAATTGTGATTGGTTGGCAAGTGACGGGTACTTCGTGTCTGCAAAGATATTCATGAGTGCGCATATTTAGTTAGATTTATGTAACATTCAGCGCTTTCAGATGAACAGAAATCCGTGTCTCATCGGACGTTTTAGCCAATATGCTTGTCTTACAAAAAGATATAAACATTAAAATATGGCAGATATAACGCAACGAAAATTATTTGAAATTCTTTGAAATTTGTATTTGCATAGATTAAAAATTCTTATTTAATTACAATACTAAAACATATCTGCAAAGCTACAATAAAATTCCTAAATGGTCTAATCTCATGTATGAGATTATAAATAATATTAGTAATCTATGTTACAAAGAAGTTACCAAAGTTGGAATGCTCGACTTTGAGATACTGTACAACCGGTTCCAATATAAATTACGCCTTTAAATAAGAATTGCTTTAAACAGAGACAAACCGTGAACGGTTGTTATTGAATTCAGAAGTAAGTCGAGAATTTTATATTATTTTTAATTAAGTACACTCCATATGAAAATAATTTATAATACTTAATTGAATTTACGACAATGATAGACGTTTATAAAAATTGTATAGAATTATTAAAAAGTATCTTTTTTTGAAGGCATGCCATGTGCCCTTTTCAATTCAATTACTTATATCTTTACTCAAATGGTATTTACCTGTGCACAATATTGGCTAACAAGTCATTATGTTTCAGCCGATAATCGATGGGAACCTTCTCGAAATTAACGGTTAACGTGCCCGTCTGTATACAACGCTCATACTCCTCAGCTGGATGGGCCCGAAACTCCTTTGAGAATATATCGAGTATCTTTTCGCCCACCCAACGACCTTTTGTGAAGGTCGTGAAGGTGAAGTAATAGGGATAGACTTTTCTAAGACCTATAAAAGAGAGTTGCTTTTGTAAGGCTTAATTTTAAATTACAATATTTATTTTATTTTACCATTTTCTGTATAGTAGGAAGTCTCCTGATATCGTTCATCAGTAAAGCCAGGTCTTTTTGCTTTCAAGGCCTTTGTCTCGAGTTTTGCCTTTATTATTAGATAGAAATTATAGTGTTGTAATCAAATTTCCTTAAATTTTCAGCTTCATATTCGGTCTACCTTTTTCAAATCTTTAATTTGCTCAGTGTCCTCAGTTTTCCGCTTCTCAGGAATTTTTAGTTTCTGTTTCTCTGATTCGCCCACTGAAGTAAGCTGAAAGTAGAAGAACAAAAATGTACATGGGATTAGATTGTAATGAGTCTGAGAGATATCTAGGAAGAATTATATAAAAACTTAAACATTTGATTAGCCTTTACCATTTATAAACTTAGATATCTCAGCTCAAGGATTAGTTATTTCAAATTGTTTCAGCTGAATTCTGGGAAAGGCACGCTCTTAAGTAAAGGTATCTATTGTTGATGGAATTTTATTTATACGTAATGCCTCCATTTTGTGCACGAATTAAAAGCTGAACAAAAGATTTGGTGGATTTTAGAGATCTGTTTTAAAGATTTATGCTTTCAGGCACTCAAGAAAGACAAATCGCCTGATCTGACGTCGGTATTGCAAGTCAGCAACTCAAGTTTCGGAAACCATCAAAAATATTTATACATTTTGGCGTCTGGCATTTTTATCTTTTCATAATTTGATCATAGTATTCCTGGCTACGAGTACTCTCAAGTGGACCGACGAGCTCTAATTCTTCATCCATTTAACGTATAAATATGTGCATACATATATATTTATATACATATATGGTATGGTATCTGTGCGTACATTGTACAATGTAATTTGTAGACAAATGCATCTGCATATGCACTAGATACAGATAAATGTGAATATCTGAATGTAGATACTCGTACTTTGGAATAGATACTTGCATTTCAGTTAGTTGTCTCTTTCGTGGACTCCGATGAGTGACTGTTGGCTGGCTGACTTTTGTCTTTGCTTTCATTGGCAGTGCGCCCAACAAATGATGGAAACATGCGGCATGCCCCCAAAAAGCCGTGGGGGAGGGCAACGAAACACGGGAGACCCGCCACGAGCAATACCGGGAGACGGTCGTCGGTCGACCGTCGACAAGGCCTGTCGGTCAATTTCCCTTAAGCAGCAGCTTATACCCTATACTAAGGGTAATATCATTTTATTTACGATCTCAAAAATAAAATCAACTAAAATTCACTTTGGCAGGTCAGTAATTCCAAAAGTTTAAATAAATTGATTTTATTTCAGTTACACAAGAAGTAAAACTATAAAATTAGTTGTGATCATAAATTAAATGCAACAGAAAAACTTTTTTTAAATAAGCCAAAGAGAATTGAAAATATAATAATAAAAGAAAATATTGTAGAATTTTATTGCGATCTTAATTTTATTTAATGCAATATTGAGAACTTAAAAAAAAACATGTTTTATTAAATGTTATTCATATATTTTGAGAACCGAAAGAACAGATCGTTCCTATTGTAATGCCATTAAAACCAAATTTTGTCAGAATATTTAAGACAATACAATACACACAATAATTTGGATTAATAAATGTAAAAAATACCAACGTTTTTTTTAATACCAAACGTTGATTTTCAATTATTTTGATCAGAAAATATTTTTAATATCTTATCTGGTATACAGCTAAAGAGCATTAAGTCTTTGGTATTCCAAAGATTTAATTTCATTCTCGTTATAGTTACAAGGCGTCCTCGTCTCATATGTGCACTCAGAGAAAATAATGCACAAAGATCCCACAAGCCCCTAGTATGATAGACACAAAAGACACAGTCGACAAAAGTCTCGGTTTCTCAATTTTGGTTTTATATTTAGCTCTGATATCATAATGTAGACCATATAGTACTTGCATTTATCTCGTTATGCCACTAATACACACTGTGCTTTAAATATTTACAATTTACACTAAACTTTAGATGATTCCAATTAATACAACATGATAATAATCAATAATCGTTTATGTTTATTGTTATTATACAAAAAAAGAAAAAAGATGAAAAAGAAAAAGGAATGAATGAAAAATGTTTGAACTCTGCCCACACACAGACGCTCAACTCACACATTGATAAGTATGAATATAGATATGAATGTTTGTTCCACTCATCCATGAGATGATGTTCATATAAAAAGACTTGAGAAATTAATTGAATCATTCAACGGCGGAGACCTGTTGCCAGCGATCTTGGCAAGCGACCATTCATATATGTTTGTATCTGTCTTGAGTATACATACATATAAACCTATATATTTGTATGAATATGTTGCATTCAATGATCCTAACTATAGCCGGCAATTTTGATATTGTTCCAAAGCAGACGACAATTTCGCATAAAATGTATGTGTGTTTCGCGTACACCCACACTTCGAATCATATCAAAAGGAGAAGATTGTACGTAGATGCGACAGAATCTTTCTTCACTCGGTTCCGTAAGGTGACATTTAACGGAGGCGTGTGGCGAGTGCGTCGGCTCTCGGCATCTGGAAGTCGACTGACTGCAGCACGTGACCACTATTTTGTTAATTAACAAATTTTCAAGAACAGCCAATACTCAAAATAGATTGTTACCGTGCCGACTTAATGTGCTCCGTTCATCTCTGGTTTCTATTTTTTTAAAATTTATTTTGCGTGGAGAACTCGTTTCTGATCCCCATGAAAAACCAGATTGCAAGGAATCCTGCTGGTAATTAGATCATAGATTATGTCCACACAATTTGTGTGCACTAAGTAAGCAGTCTTTCCTGTCTGACGGACCATATCAGATTGACATGTAACAGTTGCTGTACGTTGAGTATGGGTATTACTGTGAATTCTAGCTCTTCAGCGCCATGAAAGGAAAGCTGCTTCAATCCAACTTATTTCTATTACGAAATGTCCACTTAGACTTTGTTAAAGCAATAGCAATAGCTATAACAATATCAAATGATCTGCGGTTAGTCAGCTGCTAAACAAAACTAAGTAGATAAAAAACTATTTTTATTTTGTTTCTTTTGTATATACCGAGAGTCAGAATCAAGCGATAATTAACAGTTCCTTTCTACCTTTCATAAACTTAATAGTATTTATTTTTTTAGCTTGCAGCAAAATAAACTTCTGAAAAGTTTTTTTACGCAAGCTAAATTGTTTACAAAACATTGTGTTTGTGTTATACCCTGTACCAAAAACATTCTGTTTAAATTGTATATGTTACAGAAATATATACACTCGTATATACATCCAGGCATCGTTAGTGCTTAACGCAGTTTTTCAATTTCCACGCGTTTGTCAAATTAAAAAAGATTTTCATGTGCAAGATCGTATTACATATTGGTTTGAATATCGATTTTTAAAATGTATTGTATTGTTATTGAAAGTTTTTCGCTAGAAATTCTATTCTTGAATTTAAATTGAATTTTGATGTGAGATTGTTTCTTTGATATGTTTATGACAACAGTTTTAAAAAGTTTCCAGTAAATGTTTTCGTCGATATTGAGTTAAATAAACTAATTTCATTTTTATAATGTATCTTTAATATTTGTTATATTATATAATATTTTTAAATGAGTATGGCATCTCATTTTCAGTATGCTGCAAAGCTGTTAATGAAATTGTAATAACTTCAGACCCAAAGTATCATATTAACTTGTTGAAAGCCTTAACTTGTTTTCAAGGGCCGCTACTCTTCAGTAAATAAATCTCATATGCTGTGCTGCGGGTATTACAACTTTAAAGGGGGGAGTGTGTTCACGTTTAACATGAGTATTATGAATTTTTGTAAACAACAAAGAAAAGGCAAAATAGCGCTTGTCTCTAACTCACAGTTGTGGCTACTTTATGGGGCTATGTGGGAAACCTTGACCAACTCAGTCAACGTTTACCGCTCACCGCACCGCACCGCACTACACCGCAGCTCTCGTGAAATGATTGCATTTCAAAAGACTCTGAAATCGCTGCAGAAATAACGACCAACAAAATGCGTAGCGATGCGGAAAATCTGAAAGGTCTTTATAAGTAGCAAGCTAAGGCACAAGGAGATTGCAGGTTAGCTTCAGATTGTGTTTAAAAATAGTATTAGTACTCGTATTTATTTATTAAACACAAAGCACGTAATTATATTTTCGGTTTTATTTTTTATTTATGATATCATCATACTTCACAGCCTTGCCACTATTTGCTGCCAATAGGCAAGTATTGTGTCTACAACTATTAGTAAGTATTTGGCAATTATAGAAAACACCTCAACACACACTCAGCTAAGTACAATTGAAATCGTAATAAGCTACTACTGATTTCAATCTTTTAAATTACAACTACAACTTACAAGTAAGTTGGAGTTTGTTAAAGTGAATGTCCAACACATTACAACTCCAACACCGACTCCAGACGGATTACGCATAGTCTCACAGTCAGGTTTTCATGATGCAGTTTTGACATAATGCCTCTCCGCGTCAATTTGGACCCACTTAAGATTTCTACATCCACAAATCGACACACATACGTACTGTAACACTATATCGTAAGTGTATCGACCAGTCTGCATGCTCGACTCATTAGTCTGTTTGGTTTATACAATACATCCGCTAAAAATCCATTTTCTTTTCCGAAATTTCTCTGTTGAAATTTACATCTAACTTTAAGTCAAAATACATTTAGTTTCAAATTTTTTTCAAGAAACACTAACTAAATTATTTTAATGCTGTTAAAACAATAAAAAGCACATAGTTTATGCAAATAAAATGTAGTGTTATGATAATACGTTAAGGCACGTTTACTTTATAATTGCTTAAGGCATAAAATTCAATATTAAAATTTAAAAAGGTTTAAAATTTACTAAAGAGAGTAAAGTACTTAAAAAGAGCTTAATATTTTTCAACGTAAAAGTAAACTTTATTATGCCACAAATTGTAGAATGTTAATCAATTGCATTTCAACGAGTTTCGAATGTAATCGAGGTCTGAAATGGGTATTGTTGCTGATCATTGATTTAATTGTTGTTAACAGCTTTTAATATTTGTTTAGTAATGTCTCTGTTTTTTTCAGCTTTCGTTCAGCTATACGAGTAGATAATTATTCAATAAGTTGGTTCGCTTTACTCGTAGCAGTGATATTTTTATACTAACCGCTTCTTCAAACCGGTTCAGTTGAATTATAGAAATAAGCAATTACATCAGCATGCACAGACACTTCAGAATTGATTTCTTTGGGAAGACAACAGCTTCCAGCTTATAATTATTTGTGCTGCACCTAGTACAACATGCAAACAAACTTCAAAAGTGTTTTCTATGAATATATGTATTTTTTTTTCGAGTTAGAGATAGCTCATTGTTTAAATAGTTGTCTTACATGCCGGATAGGTGTACGATTCTTGTGCATAAATATGTATACATACTCGTACATACATTAAGTATTTTATGTAAACATCTATTGAACAATTCAAGTTGAACACGACGGCTCACAACTAACGATAAATCATTATCCGGGGGCAATGATGAGCGCACATATTTCTACATATTTATGCCTGTCCGTCCGTCTGTCCGATTGTCTCTCCACATATCCATGTACGAGTACTTTACTTTTGGTTCAAGAGCACGGCTCATTTCAACTTAAACAGCAGCTGCCTCTCTCTATCTCTCTCTTTCAGCTACTGGCATCAATTGTGTCTCGATGACCTTCGCCCAAGTGCTTGATTGCAGGTGCCTCATGCTGCGACTGCGACTGCTGCATGTCGTTATGTCTTTCTGTCTGTCCGATTGACAATCAGAAATCTTGACATACCGTTTAGGAGGGGGGCATACAGTTCGATTAAATATCGTTAAGTTTAAGGCCTGTTTTTGCATTTTAATAAAAATTTTATCATCGCCTTGAATAATTGCTGTATACTTTATTTGCATTGAAAGTGCTTTTAATGAGGACTTAATTGCGGTGTTCCCACCTTACAATATCATTTTGATCAGCGTAGCCAACTATTCTACAAATATGTAGTTGCAGTGTTGCCATCTTAAGTATAAATTCATGTGGACAACGGGAATGCACTGCTTGATTAGTGTAGCCAACTATGTAATTACAGTATTGCCACAGAGATAATATGGAATGAACACTTTGAAGGTGACCCACGTTGCCAACTACACGACAGATCGTTGTCAAATTGATAGACAATAAGAAAATTTAAAGGAGACCTTTGCAGGTAAATGAAAAACCCGACCTTAGCGTATTAAGTAAATATGTAATTCGTGTAATCTGTATCGTAATATGAGCTTTCACATACCTTTCTGTTAATCGACAAAGCGGCGGCGGCATTTGGTAGCGATTTGATGGTTGTGAGGCCCGAGGCGGTTGCATGGTTCCTTAGGGCCATGACGCCACCCAGATTGAGATTAATGGAAGAGAGATGCTGCAGATCCTGTGGCATGCAATTCAGCGACTGCACAAGGGTGCATGCAGAAGGCGGTGGTGCGGGGCGTGGCACTGGCACGGGCACCTGCACCGGCACCTGTGTTGTCTGTGGCATTAAGCCTGCTGGCGTTGTGGCAGCCACTGAGGCAGCCGCCAATAGCGCCTGCTGTGCGGACAAGGAGACGCCACCAAAAGCGCCATGATTAGCGCCTGCAGCTCCAGCTGCTGCTGCTGCCGCTGCTGCCGTATAATAGGCGCTCAACGAAAGCGGCGAAAACATCGCCGATTGCAACAACTGCTGCGTCTGGGAGTGACTGTGGGGATGTGCGTGTGCCGGCGTGCTCTGCGCCAGCTGTCCCGGATAACTGGGCGTCTGGGTGGCACCCAACATTGGCTGGCCAAAATTGAAAGCGGGTGCCATGGGAAAATGGGTGCCGGCACTGGGATGCAATGCTGGCTGTTGATAGTTGGTTGGCGGTGCTGCTGCCGTGTTCGGTGAATGTTGCTGCGGCTGATGTTGCTGCTGCTGCTGCTGGTGGTGGTGTTGCTGCTGATGATGTTGCTGTTGCTGCTGCTGATGTTGTTGTTGTTGCAATTGATGCTGTGGCGCGTATATTGCACCTTGTGGCGTTACGGCCACTTTGTCAGCAAAGGGTGTCTGCAGGGCCATCAGCTTGTGATGATGTTGTTGGGCAGCCAACGACCAGGGCAAATACCAGGCACAAGAAGACGTTGAATTCTGCATTCTGATTTTTTATTTCTTTCTTTTGCTCTTTTCTAAAGTCGATTGTCACATATATCACTCACAATCTGTGCGTTAATATCTGAATCATATAATTAAATTTTATATTAAATAATAAACACTATGTTTTCGGTTAGCTTTTGTTCTGTTTTATCAGGCGAATTTAATTTATTTTCAAACTACAATCTCCATTGCTTACTTTTCGGTTCATACATAACAAAGTTGTGAGTTTACTTATATATATACATATATATAATTGTATATACTATATACTATATACAGGTCAGATCAGTAAAGTGCTGTCTGGCACTTTCGACGCGTTTATTTGAAATTTAGAATTTGAATTTACTTTTGGTTGCTTTTGTTTAGTTTATCTATTAACAAATCGTTGTGATTTCATGGCTCGCACAATGGGTTAAGTCCCAACATTCTGTCCAAATTGTAGAGCATTTCAGGAACAACAAATATATTACAAACTAAGTACGATTTCCGACAAATAAATAAACCATTAAATGGAAAATAAATTGGTTTTATAATTGTTCAATGAATTGATTTAAATTAGACTGAAAATTAAGCAATTGTAATTAAAATATATTAAATCTCTTACACTCAAATAAGTCCTTGAACTAAAGATAAAATAAAGTTTAGCATACTTTGAAATCAAGGTTTTGAACATACCCAGTTGATTTCATTTAATATTTATGTAAAAATTTAACATGCAAATGCTAATGAGACATAAACAGTGGGGCTTTAACACAATATTGAATGATAAAATAAGCTTTGAACTGGATTCTGATAACCATTAACTCATGCCTTTTTTTCTAATTTGTTCTACCATATTTTTTAAGTTGAATAAAACCAAAAATAAGGTACATACATATATATATATATATATATATATATATATATATATATATATATATATATATATATATATATATTTTTTTTATTAAGTTAGGTTCTGTCAACTCTATATTGCATCTAATATTCAACTTAATAAGCTTGTTATTTTCTCAAAATAAAGTTCAATACGGAAGTTCAGATAAAATTTACTGTAAGAGATGACTTCAAAAAGTTCTCGCAAAAAGTTTCTGTAAAAACTTTGTGATATTATTTCATCGTGTAAATCCCAAATAAGTATATAGTATATATAACTTAGAAGTGTAAGCAGAATCAGTAGTTTTGTGTTTATTTGTAAATTTGATGTTGTTTTTAGCGACGCACTGTCAAAATGTACCCAAAACACAAACACACACACACCACAAAACCGCCGACATGGTCGAAACTACAACTACCTGTCTTGACGGGATAGGGGCGGTAAAGAAACGTTGTGTACTTGTTTATCGTCTAATAAATGAAAATGGAATGGAACAATGGCAAGAAAAGCCACTAAATATAGCGTAATGGATTTTAAATGCACATTCGACAACTGACGCCTGGTTGATAGCTGATGGTTTTTGGCTGATGGACTGCCAACAGTGTAAATAGAATTTTATGCTTGTGTACGCCCAACTGAATGAGTATGCATATAGTCATAGTCGTACTACTAACATATATGGAGAAGAACTCGTTCTTGTGTTCCTCGCAATATGAATATTGTGGAAGATATGGATATCAAAGGAATTGGGACGCACATGTGTTCGTCACACGCCAAGGAATTGATACTATATTGATATACATTCGTACGTAAATAAATCGTCTGTAACCAAGATAATTGAGTTCAAATTAGAAAACAGAAAGAACACAGAATATCATCGTTGGCCACCGCTGCGTATATGTAATATTTTTAATATTGTTAATACCCTTGCAGCGGGTACTTAAAGTTTGTGAGCAAATGCGTAAGTTAATAATAGATAATATTTGTCAGATTAAAGTGCTAAGTACAATATTATCATGTCTTTAACAACTTAAATCGGCTTATTATATCATCAACAGGCTCAGTAAAAAATCAGTTGTCTTTTTTAGAAATTTTTATTGCCATGTAGCTCGGTCGCGCGTTCTGAATATATCATATGAAATGGGAACAATTTGTCAAAATTTGATATATTTTTTATAATAAATTTTCATTATTTAAGAAGTTTTTTCAAGATCAGCTAGCAAGGGTATTTAGGCTTCGGCAACACGTGTATAACAATCCTATCTCATTATTAGTATTTTTTTCGTGTTAGTTTTTTTCTGACATATTTTAAACCCCATTCGCAATTAGAATTATATCGTTCATGGCACATAAAGTGTGGTTCTCGTTCTCGCCTTCAGTCCGTTGTCTCCCCAAGCGTTTTGTGATCATCTAACGGCGAGTTAATACATAGAGCTCCCCCCGTCCTTGCCACAAACACATACACACACACACTCCTTCTCATTCTCCTTCTTCTAGTCAGCACCCCCACTTCAGTCCGCCCCCTCCTCCCCGCGTGTTACTCAAGCAGCTGCTGCTATCTTTTCTTGTTGTGCGTGTGTGTGTGTGTGACTATGAATTTATTTACTTATGTATTTATTTTTTCGGGGGCTTTGTGCTAAAATAAGTCTGATGTATTACTAGGTTTGCTCGTGTTCACAAAGAAATATCTACAAATTATTTCAAATTTTCATTTCAGCTCTATGTACGAGTATTGTCTATACAAATACATACATATGTCTTTATATGTGTGCGCTGATGTTTTGTGATCTTTTTGCTGTTTTCTTTTTGTTTGATCACACAATGACAAGATGATGTCTGTTTTACGATTATTTTTAATAGACTAATCTCTTATATAATACACTTTCGCATTTGTACATACATACATACATACTTCGAGGGAAAGTGCCAAAGGATTTCGCAATAAAAATGTCAAAAGTACAAATAAACAATATTTAATAGAATTTAAAATGATAAAATGAAAATCAATGAGACATTCAAGAATATCATTGAAAGTGTACCTCCACTTATATATAATATTTTATGAAGAATTTCGTGTGAGAGAAAAGCATTTCATTTGTCTTCATGAAAATATTTACTTCAAATATTTGGTCCTGAACGGAAAGCCGCAACGAAAGAATGTTAGGTAATGGATGGCATGTGCGGGTTCTTGAAGTTTGACGTTTCCACTGAACTGAAGATTATTAAAGGCCATTCTGTGCGTAGGGCTACTGAATTTACTTGATATATTTCAAAACGTCACCTCTAACTAAGTAGTCTTGCCAACAAATATTTTTGTATAGAAAAATATACAATTTTCAGAACAAAAACTATTTGCGTACGTAAAAATGGACGATGTTAGACTACGGCAATAGCGCATATTTTTGGTACAGAGCCATGCACGGGCACACACACAAACACACACACACCCATACATATAGACAAGCTAAGGAAAAATTCTAAAAGCGTTGTCCTCAAATAGCTTTACTCATACACACTCCTACTATTTAGTCGCTTGTCAAATGTCTAAAAAGACCGATTATAATTATAATGACATTTATGTAGACCAATAAAATGGGATCAGAGATCAAGTGTCGGCCTAACTTAAGGTTAGATTTAAAGTTGCTTTAGTCAAATTACAGGAAAAACGTTCGCTTAATTAATAGGAAACACATTTAAATTACTGGTAGGTCAGTTTTATGCATAAGAGTAAACATTTTGAAAATTTAATGTCTTAACAGCTAAGGAATGATATGACAGCACATGAACAATGAAGATCCATTTGAAACCGCACATACTATATAGTAAAAGCCTATTGTTAACTGTAATTACAGTCTTAAACAAATCACTTCACTTCATTCGTCGTCTTGCATTACATACATTGATTGATTTGATAACAAATCTATTCTAGCGCCGGAATGTTAGTTATTACCACGCAAAAACAATATTAAAACGAAACGGGTTTTATATTTAAGTAGCGCGACACGCCCGCTCACTCCTACATCCCTGGTTTACTAGCTATCCAGATTGTAAGCCATCAATGTCGTCAGGTGTACGAGCGTCGGCGTTTTTAAATCGTTTAGTCGCACACGTTTTAACAAGTTTTCAGCAATGGCATTCACGCGACAACCTCTGCACTGGCTGAAAGCAAGCGGCCGACTGATTGGAGCTGCTCCAAGAGCGACATCACGACTGTGGGCCGTCAACATTTTCAAATTGCGCGCGCTCTGCTAAAACCACTTCTACTACTGCTACAACAACAATTGAGCAGAATGTTATCGATTGTGTATAAGTTGCATAGCCTAACAGCAGAGAGAGCAATGCTGTTAAGTTCAAACTCTTCGAATTTGTATGTTTATATGATTTGTGATAAAGCTATTTATTATGCACGCTATTGATAAAAAACATATTAAATTTTTATCAAAATCTCTTTAGTTCCATTATGATCGCATATTTTAAGAGAAATGCATAAAGAGATTTTTGAAATGCTTGATAAAGTTGCGTCTTATTTAGTATTACCTAAGACTTAAAATTGTCTTTAGTTTTTTGTTTTTTAACGCTTTTGTTTTTGGCACTTGCAACTTGTTTGATTAAAGGCTTATTTTGCAATTGAAAACAAGTGCTTACTTTGGATTAAAATTAAAATAAATATTTACGCTGAATGTAAATATTTATAAATATGCATTGGATGTGTTCTTTCCGACAAAATGCTAAAAAAAACTAAGTTTTTGCGCATTGTCCTTCTATTTTGAGTAGATCACAAGTGAGACAATATAATACTATATTGTTTTCAAGGAAAAGTATATGGTCAATAAAAGTTTACGACAAAGTATATAATGCTTAAGAATATGCTAAACAATGCGTAAGTAAAAAAATATGCCAAAGTATAAGATTTGACTTAAAAAAAATTTTTAATGTTAAAAAACTTTTAATTTGACATTCGTTGTTTGTTTGGTGTTGTGTGACAAAGCATAAAAATTATATATTAAAATAAATTCCCAGCCTAATCCCATAAATAAGTTGATTTTTGCTCTCTTCCTCATGACACACATATAATAAATACATAAATACACGTGCCATAACGTGAATGTGAATATATATACTTGGTTATTTACTTATAGATAGAAACATATGTATGTATGTATTTGTGCGACACATACATATTAATGTTTAATTTTGATGAAACTTTCATATTGTTACGTTAAACAAAAGAATATTCTTGGCGTAGGCCCAACAAAAATTAAATTCCTCGTGATTTAGTTGAACAGGGCAAAATCATCTCAATGTGCGGGAACTGTACGATGTTTAGATATTCTTACTACATAAGACACAGGCACACAATGTAGATATATGTATATAGACATAAATATTTATAATATAATCTGTGAGCTTAACGCTTATTTAAAGTCGTTGTACCATAAGAAAAATTATTCTTAATATTATGATATGATCGATATATGTATTCTTAAAATCAGTAAGGATTGTAAAATGTTATTTATACTGACAAGAAAGAAAGGTGATCTTCGGCATGTGGAATACTTGATACCCTAAGATACTCCTAAGACAAATAAAAAAAGTTCAGCAAAATGCGTTTAAGATGCAAAAGACAATATCAAATAAACAATCTGTGAGATTGGTTTCGTTAAGATAGCTTTGAAATTAAGAAATATATATAATGGAGTCTCCTTTAATTCGTTACACATTTCTGAACAAAGTTAAAGTACCCTCTTCAAGCGTATTAAAATATGAAATGTATACTTATAAATGTTTCTCAATTTTTACTTAAACCCATGCGAAGCAATAACATACATACATACATATGTATGAATGTACATATATGTACATATGTCCAGGCAAATATGCATGTTAGTCAACGTATAATTTATGTATGTGTAGAGCTGAATGCGAGTCCGAGTTGGTTTATGTTGACCTAGATTCGCCTGGGTAATTATATTGCAATTATTTGACTTGTTGTTGGAGCGTTTAGGTCACTGCGCTGGGACTTAACCTTCGTTAAGGTTGACATTGAAATATATTTTTCAATTTCCTTCCATTGAACAGGTTAAAGTTCTACATAAAATCTTAATTCTTGTTTGCCTTGAACGATTGTTTTGTTATGGTTTAGTATTTGACCACCTTAAAGTTGTTGTAAACATGTTGATTACTTCATAACTTGGGAATATTAATTTTTGTAATGCTCTGACGTAACCCAATGCTGGGGAGGCATTAAAAATATCTCCTGGAATCAAGGCGAAAATATCGTGTAAACGAGTATAGAGTAAAATAGCCAACAATGAGCGCGACCATTGCATGTCCGACTGCGTGACTAGTTTAGCACACCTGCTCTCTCTCTCTCTCTTTTGCTCGCTCTATACTCTGTCTACACTCTCTCTTTGCTCCCCTCCGACTCTGTTGCTGTTCTCCTTGAAAAGCACTCGGTCACGAAACTACAACATCCTTCTCTAAAGCCCACAACTCAAGTTAAGGCGACCAAAAAAGGCTTGCCCCTTATTTAGGGCAACATTTAATGGCCACTGGCCATAAGGCTCTTGGTCTTGGCTAACCAGAAGTCTGGGCGACTGGGTGAGTGTGGTTGTGTGGGTGTGTGGGCGTGTGTGCGTGTATATGAGAGTAAAAGTTGGCATTTGCTGCTGGTGCCAACGAAGAAAGTGATTAAATCAGCACGATATTTTGTAGGTGTGCGCACTCACCGATTACATTATTTTTTCTCCATTCTTAGCGTGTGTATATGTGCGTCTGTTTGCGTGTGTGTGTGTAGTTGTAAATTGACTTTTCGCCTGGACAAAAAAGTCAGAAATGACGACATCATGATTCCTCATCAAAAATTATACAAACTGTAAAACCTACCCAGCTAAAACTGCGTGCTTACAAACAATATAGTGTGCGGAATCCTATATACAATAAACATTGCATATATATATAGATTAAATATAAATATACATATGTATATATATATATACTCAAGGTGTGTTTCATAATAAAAACCCATTTTACAGCGTCTGATTTGTGAAAAACTTTCTATAAATCAACTAAAACTATCATAACATTAGCTTAACAGTGTTTTAACGGACCTGCATACATGGGCAGATGTATCTACAAATTAATTTTATGGCAATGTTATGATCTTTTAGTTGATTGATTAGCAATATTTCAATTTATGTTTATATTTATGTAGGTACAAAATATGTAGAGAAATTTAGTATTTACAGTTTCGGGTTAAGGTAGATAAGAACTTTCCATTTAAAAATATTTACTTAGTGCCGGTCAATTTCATAAACTCAAAATTCTTTGCTTGCAGTTTGTTATCTTTCTCAAAATCGATTGCATGTGCATTTATTTCCATTGCATGCTTTGAACTCATATTTGTTTACACTTGTTGTGGCAAAAAAAAGTGTAACGGAAAATATCAAAGCTTTCTTTTGAGCTTCATTAGATCACATCTTTCGCTAAAAGCTCCATTAATTTCTGTATTTTTTTTGGCCTGTTCGATTAGTCATCCAATAACTTTACTCCTCAATCTTACCCGTTTTCACGTTCTTTAATTGTTGTAATTTCAAAAGCAATTACATAAATGAATTCCCATCCCATTGTTTGTAGCAAACTGACATTGAACTTATTTAATTTGCGGACAGTATGCTTAATACATTAAAATGTAAATGTGAACAAAATTGCTTTATATTTTTCTAAAATATATTTTAATTTTACTATTTAATACTGATACTGGTAATTTAAAATGTTTATAATCAGACTGCAATTAATAATGAAAGTGATATACCCAACCCGCAGTTTTTGCTTACAAGGTATGCAAATTGAACTTTATGAACTAAAGAACCGATACATGCAGTTCGATAACCTAGATTGCAGAGCGCGCTCATCAAATTAATCGAACCGATGTTGTCGGAATCGCGAGAGTGGCACTAATTTTAGTTATTTAATAAATATTAAAATTAAAATACTTTATGAAGTATTTGCGGTTTGCTGAGAATACATTACGCCTGGCAAGTTCTCAATTTAAGCAGTGTTTGCAGATTCAGCCGCTGTTTAGTTATTCATTCACTTATTCGCTTTTGTTGCTGGCGCACACGTGTTGATGGTTTTTGTTTTTGTTTGCAGTGGTATAATTGTTTTATTACAAGACGCTTGCTAAACGCGCCAATCAAAGTGAAAAGTTTTGATAAATCCTTTCTGTGTTGGCCAAATATGACTTTACCTAAGGCCTTGCGCCATGTGCAAACGCAACACGGCGACGACACGGTGGACGTTGAGAACATATTCCTGTTCCGAGCTGACGTCGACTGCACAAATGTCGCCGCTACAAGTGCCGGCGGCGCCTCCACTGCGACTGCGGCCGAGACCAAGGCTGCGGCAGAGACTAGCGCTGCAAATAACGCAGATGTTAAAGCCAAGTCAGAGCAGACAAAGCCCTTTAACTGTGTATGGACCTATGAGGCTAATGAAGCTTCCGGTAGTCAAGTGAGTTTAACAAAAGTTTCATTTAAAATAACATCCCTTAAGAATACATATTTCTTAATTTTGAGATTAACTAAATATTTAAGAATACTTCTTTTTTAACTATATTTAATCTTAGAACCTTTGCCATTACTTTTCATCTTCTCTTTGGCCACGTTTTGTTAATTAAAAGTTTAAAGTATTGCAATATTTTTATAATTAAGGGAACAGCTATTAAATTATCATTTTTTTTTTGCTTTCTCCTTTATCCTAGATTTCTTTTGTCTAAATGTGTGAATAGATAAACGTAAAGCTCATCAATTAATATAATAGTTCAATTCCCCTGAGATGAACTCTGCACTGAATGTCATTGTTAAAGAATAAATAGCAAAAACTAATTACAATTTCTTTTATTCTAGTTTTCTAATCTATACAAATATGATGTAAACCCTATACTTTATCTACTAACGTGCATATCTGCATATAGAAAGATTAACTGGCATTACAATATTACTTGTAGGGTATCTCGTTGTTCAAAATTGGTATCTCTAACTGAAACATCCTAAATACGCCATTTTTTCATTTATATGTACATTCTACAAAAGTTTCGTTTTATTTATTTTTTTTAGCCAAAATCGGATCAATGCGTTATGAATTTCGTATAAGATTTGTTTCCGCTTGTCACTAATACGGGAAATATTTTAGTTGAGGCATTTGGCACGTACATATGTATGTATTTCCGTATCTCTGAACAGATAGAATTTAAGATGAGGCATTTAAAAGTTGAAGATTCTCAGAGTTTGTTTGTGTGGTCAGGCTGTTGTTTGTCGTCGTTTGTCACGCAGCCTGAATATATATCTATATCCTTGTGAGGACTAAGCACGTAGCTTATGTTAACCGCTACTAAATAAACTCATACTCATTTGTCTACCGCAACAAGGAGTTTAGTATAACTAACATTTGTTTTAGCTGCACGCTGACTAGAGAACACGAGCTCATGGCTTTCAGTTGGACGTCTCGTTTACCTTCATATTTTAACCGCGGATTTGGCATAATTATTTCTCATTTTGCTTTTCCTTTCTGCACATTTGAAGGGTGCTTTTGTCGCTTCTTGTTATATTCTGTGTAAATACTAAACATTTAAATGGGTATGAAAGGTACAATTATATTTTTGAGATATTTTTAAAATTTTAATTAAGATTATCTTACTAACAATTAATCTGAAGAGTTAAGTATTTTTAGTAATTATAGTACGATTAAATAATATATGTTTATCAAAATAAAGCTGGCTTACAGGTCGAGCAGGTGTTATAACAAAGTTAGAAATAAATATATTTTTATGTGAAAAATTTAGAAATTTAGAAATTGTTAGAATATATGCTTAAGACCGTACTGTAAAGAGCTTAAGAATTAAAATAGAAATGATTTAGTTAAAGCAAGTGCAGGGCATCTCCTAGTCGTGTAATCTTCGTCTCGTTGAGCGTTCTTATGTGTCGTTCCTTATTGTTTGCTGACGAGCTGCTCCTTGTCAAGTTGGCGCAACCTGGCGCTTCCGCAATTATCAGTGGTGGCAACAGTGGCTCCTGTTTTTAAGTAGGTATCGTTGCTGCTCCTTAAAAGTAAATTGCTCCAAATGTTTTTGTCTTCCATTATGCGCCTATTGTGTCACTTGCATTTAAAGTTGCCACAATAAGTACACGTACATAGAGAGATATCTCAATGTCTCTATTTCTCGCAGTGTGTGTGACGACAGTACACTGTGACTTGTCGTTCGTCGTCGTTGGGCTATTGAAATAAGGAATGAGTCTTCACATTAAAATAGAGGATGTCAAATCTGTGAATGTATTGGTGCACACTTTTATTATTCAAGCTTCTCCTTGTTCATTGTTTTGAATGCAGTTCCTACTCACACTCCTACTGCTCCTGCTCCACGTGGCATGGCCAGTAAGTATGCCCACGGCATTCCTTTTGGGTAGCGACTGTGCTGTGCTGAGCAAACGTGATTGTGTCCGCCTTCCTCTAAGATACGAATGCGGACCACTGTTTTATGATGACAATTTGGGTTTGTTACAACCGTCTATTACTTTTCCTGCAGTTATACGACTTTCCTTTCTATTCTTTTTTCTTCTTCTGCTTATTTGTTAGAGCCTTTTAGTTCTAAGCGTGTTTGTCAAGTTCCTTGAACCTACATTCTTGATAAGAACTTGAAAATGTTAATTTTTCTTTTAGTTAGCGACGATTGCCGAGGAATCTCCCATGACATTACCAGAAAAGCGAAAGGCGCCCCAAGCTGATGAAACTGTTAAATCGAAGAAATCAAAATTGGAAACGAAAGATTTGAAAGTAACTCGACCTGGTTTCAGCGAGGAAAGATTCGAAGAAACATCGTATTATACGGAAAATGGTAAATACTAATTTCACTTTATATAGAGCAGCATTATCAAACGCAAACTGAAGGTTTGCGAAAGGTTTACCCTTATTTTTTTACATTCACAACGTTTACTAAGGGTCGCTGGGTAGGTCAGAAGATTTTGGATGTCTTCTCTCGTGAGTTTCGAGCACATCCTGCCGAGGAATACAAACGGAGCATCGAGGCGGGAACATTGCTAGTAAACAATGAAAAGGTACCAGTTGACTACAAGTTAAAGCACAATGATCTTTTGGCCAATACGGTACACAGGTATGCCAATTAAATAGTTAATTAAATAATAAATTCAAAATACTTTGTGTCCTTTTACAGACACGAAGTTCCAGTTACTTCACAGCCCATTGAGATCATACACATGGATGAGGAAATTCTAGTTGTTAACAAACCGGCCTCAATTCCAGTAAGTTATTTATGATTTAAATTAATAGCAATTCTAATTTGGTTTAAAACGTTTTAGGTACATCCATGTGGTCGATACAGGCACAATACGATGATCTTTATACTCGCCAAGGAGTTTAATCTTAAGAATTTGCGTACCATACATCGGATAGATCGTTTGACTTCTGGTATTTTGATGTTTGGCCGCACTTCGGAAAAGGCTCGTCAAATGGAGCAACAGATACGAAATAGACAAGTTCAAAAGGAATATGTCTGCTGTGTCGAAGGAGAATTTCCCGAGTAAGCAGTCCATAAAGAGGCGTAGAGAGTATCTTAAGCTATATTTTTATAATCTTAATTTCAGTGGCATAATTGAGTGCAATGAGCCGATTGAAGTCGTAAGCTATAAGATTGGCGTTTGCAAGGTGTCGCCGAAAGGCAAAGATTGTAAAACAACATTCAAAAGAATATCACAAACTGGTAAATATAGTATCGTGCAATGTAAACCCTTGACAGGGAGGATGCATCAAATCAGAGTGCATTTACAATACTTAGGTAAGTCAATATTTTAAACCATAACTTGATATATTACTAACTTAAAGTTTTTTTTCTTAGGATATCCAATTGTGAACGATCCCTTGTATAATCACGAGGTGTTTGGTCCTTTAAAAGGACGCGGCGGCGATATTGGCGGAAAAACAGATGATCAATTGATAAACGATTTGATAGCCATACACAATGCTGAAAATTGGTTGGGCATTGATAGCAACGAAGCTCTAACACTCAAGATTGCCAATGAAGGTACTATAGATAGTCCATCTACCAGCAAAATATCAAGCAACGTTTCTACAGTGACAACTGAAACCATAAAAAGCCCTGGTCTTCAGGTAAAAGTATAGATTACTGTTTCCTTACCTAGCTTAATTATAATTTAACGCATTTATATTTTCAGAAAACGGTTTCTGCCCAAACTGGCTATGAATCCCCCGATTGTGGCTTTGATCCCAGCAAAGTAACAACAGATCCGCATTGCTTAGAATGCAAAATGAACTATCGTGACCCAAACACCGCAGATCTTGTGATGTATCTGCATGCGTGGAAATATCAAGTTGGTTCTTAAAACTCTTATCTTTTGAACTTAAGAGACTAAGGCAATTATTTCTAATTTTAGGGTGTTGACTGGGAGTATAGTACAGATCTGCCAAGTTGGGCCACAATGGATCCGGATAATTGGCAGTTAAACTTGAGGAAAGACCATTGTTAAATGTATAAACTCTTGTATAATGTATATATATAATATACAACTCAGAATAAAATAGACGTTTTAATAATTGTAAATTCGATTAATTAACACAGTTTTGTATATAATTATGCAATATACGTATTTCAAAAGTATATATTTAAAGTTAAGTATTGTTGATAATATTCAAAGAGAATTTGATGTAAGAGACAACAGTTATACTCAAACACAATCATTACTTAAGATAAATGACAAAAGTGCGAATTTCCATGGGGCTCAGCTCGATTAGATATTTATCATTTTCTCTTGCTGGTAGATTGACTTTTAAGTTATCGGTACTCTCCATTTCGATTTGTCTACCCCGGTTTCTGTGTAAAGTAAAATGTCCAGTGCGAGCATTACGTTTAATCCGATTACTTTCGGCACCCAACTCCCCAGTTTCCAAGGCCTCTTTTGCGTACTTAACGCCCAACATAGGTTTAGATGCGTCCAGCAGATGAACGCTCTTCGAAGGCTTTGAGAATATGCCATAAGTATTGTAACTCTCATCCTCGGGATCTGGAACAAACTCCATACGTCGATGCTCATCTAACCAGGCATTTCCATCCAGAGTTGTTTCCCGCATGTTCACAATCTTAAAGCCACCGAGTACATCTTCAACATTGAATTGAACGTACTGCGAATCGTGATAATCATCATTTTTCTCCAGGATGTGTTCAAATCGCACGAGAAGTTCGTTCTCATGCCATGGCTCTAAGCTGAGCAAGTGCACATATTTCGGTAGGGTCAATGCAATGCCAGAATACTGTAAAAAATAGTATAATTTGATTAGAATAGAAATTTTTCCAGTTAAAAGTATAGAGTATACTCACGCTATTCGTAAAGGAAGCAAGCCATTCTTTGTCGCTGTAGGCGCTCATGTTGCTAAAGAACTTCCAAGAAGGCAACAGAGTCTCCAGCTGCAATAAGCGTTCCATTGCCTTTAAGGAGACATCCGGACGAAGGAGGGATTCACCCACAAATAGATGATGTTTACCTCTGGCAATTAAACCTGTACCGTATTCAGTTTCATTGAGAGCTTCGTCGACACCAAATGCGTCATCGTGTAGCAAGCGACGATGAACCATCAACTCCAAGGCGCCATCCCGCATGGAGCTGCCACCCTGAGCTCTGTCAGTTAGGATTGCCATACGAGCCGTTGGGTCCTCCAGGGCGATTTTCGTGGTAACCGGATAATAGTTGCCGGCAACACTTTCATGCAGTTTTAGATTCCAAGTTTCGCGATGATTTCGCTGGCGTTTCAACATTTCACGACCTGTATACAAAATAAATTTATAGACACTCCATATATCAAAGATACTATTGCCTACCATTGGAATCGGTGTAGAATATTCCATCTGATTTAATGTCAGAAGTGAAGCGAGTAATCACTTCTTTGCCAACCTTATCATCTATGGGAATGGGACCCACCAACCACTCAAACTCGGCGTGGTGGCTCTCCTTATAGATGCGCACTACTTGGCTAATCCACTCGTTAAATTGCTGATGCACCTCATGGACCAAAGGACCCTTAAACACCGTAATGGATGCATGATCGGTGGCAAAATGCAATTTGTTGTCCTTGGGACGAAATATGTAAGCGCCTGATGAACGATTAAGGAATTCCTTATTGTCCCCAATAGCACCTTCATAGTATAAGAATTCCTGGGAAACCATTCTTGTCATGCCATCGGCTGTGACTTGTGAAAGGAAACCATTTGTATCAAATGTTAATTTGAGCTTCTGTAAAGGTAAATAATACATGATATTATTAATAAATATGATATATTTTATATTGTTAATTACTTTGTATCCAATAACAGTATTGCTCGATGTTTTCTTTGGCGCAGAAACAGGCCTAATTTTAACAGTATCGCTATTTGATTTCTCAATATAATAGGTCTTATAGCCAACGGCTGGTAAATTGGAGGCCAAGAAAATAAGTTCATAGGTAGCTCTCGAATTTCTTTGTTTAATGGAAGACACAGCAGACGGCACGGGAACCACTTGAGTTGGCAAACTTTGCCCTAGAAAATAAAAATGATAATAATAAATTAATTATATAGGAAATTCTGTTTCCCGATGATCTACGAATAACAAAATCGTGGAAAGGCTTTAAAATTTAAATTAGACAAAAATAGAAAAACCAAAAATTAGAAAAGACCGAAATAAAAACTATTTCATTATAAATCAAGCAAAAATTTTACTTTTAGTAAGATAATAAAATCAAGTATATTGCAAAAGAAGGTCAGGTCTTTTTCGTGATAATATAAAATATAAACTTTGACCGTCTTTATTATAATGATGAAAAAAAATGATAAAAACCAAAGCATTTTGTCCTAATATGAAATAACTAGATTTTTTTAAATAATTAAAAGTGAAATGTTTTTTTAAAATTATTCCCCTAGTTATCTTTTATATTTTCTTTAAATATTATTTAAATTTATTTGGTTATAGATTAGTTAAGTGTTACAAAATTATTTAGAATTCGCATAAGATATCGTGTTCTTACCTGTCTGATCGATGACAAGGTATTTGTAACCTGGAACGGGGATTCTTACATGTTCATTGGTGGTATGAGCTAGTGGATTGTAAAGTGTTACGGCAAATCGATCGTTATCTTCCGAAATGCTACAACTGGTAATATTTAAAAGAGAGCAAGTTTTAAGTTCCAAGGGATAATTTCGGCCTGACTCCTGAGAGAATTGCTTGGATGACAATTGATTCAGCACGGATCTTATATTTGTAGAGCAAGCACGAATGCCGACACTCAATCGCTTGGCATAATCCAGGGCAACTTTTGCTTCTCCGTTCCTGTAACCGCATCGTGATGCTGCATTATTCCCATCGTTTCACGCATAAAATTCAAATGGGGATCAAACTCGGGAAATCGCTTTGGGGCCAGAGCACTTAGTTGCTTGCAGACTTGCAGGAAATGATTGCCATCTCGCTCGAAACGCTTTAGAGTTGGTCGCGATGTAAAGTAACCGGTCCAATAAGCGTGAGGATCGGAGGCATAGGGAAAGAAGTCATCGCTCTTTGTAGGCCACGAGATGCCAGCATCATGTAGGGACTTCAAATAACACGATGGTGTCGAGTACAACAGGTTTATGTTTGAACCATTTGCCTGGCGTTCATTCGCATACCTAAAGTCAAATGATATAGGAGGAATTTTTTTAAGTTCTCTCTCTGTCTCATTTATTAGCTGCCTTACTGTGTTAAGGAAAGCCTCTGTCTCTACTCACTTAATTAGTTTATCCAGATTCTTATACCACATATCAGCATTTTGGTAATGGAAATCCTCACCCATTGTAATAAGTACGTTAGGAGTTCGGTAACCTTTTGCCATTTTAATGACAAATTCAAAAAACGCATCAATCTATACACAAAAAAAGTGTTTATCTAGTGATGTAAATCAAAACTTTGAATCGAGTCTTATATCAAAATGTAAAGTCGAGAAAAAAAATTGATTTGTCTATTTTTTTAATTTTTGTCAGAATCAAAAAAGAGGACAAATAATGATAAAGTTAACATTTCGCAAAGAAATCGGTTAAGTAAGAAAAAAATGGACATTGATAGGAATAAATTGAATTTTCTGATTATGATGCTGAATCAAACAAGAGTTCATATTTTATTAAAATCAATTTAATTAGCTGGATTGGTCTTAAAAAAAAAAGGAAAATTAAAGTAGGTAGCTGAAAATGGCATCTGCGAAAATCGAGATTTAGATTTTTCTATATAAATTTTTACAGTACTACATTTATTCTTATTAGTTATTATCTTATGATTAGGGTTAACTGGATTTATGAACCAAATTAAATGAGTTAAGAGGCTTTCGTTAACAGTTGGGGGAAAATAAAATTAAATGAGGAAACACGTGTAGAACATTTACCGTATTAATTTGTCGAGATTCTTGTAATAAACTTGAGCAGCTTGATAAGTAAAATCGCCACCCATTGTTATGATGATATTGTTCGTACGATAATATGTGCTTTGAGTCTTAACGTAATCCAAAAACTTATCAACCTGATGTAGTTCCAGATATGAAATTGGGGGTAAGACAAAACAAAGACAAAGACAAAAATTAAATGATACGATATAGGATAGACCATAAAGGAAATGATTTAAATAGATCTGTTCACTTACCTTCTCCTTCACATTGTTATCGGGACTATGTTTGCCATCGATAATGGGTTGATCGGCGCATAGAATATCGAAACAGAATCCACTCGGTGCTTGATATTGATTATATAGAGCTCCAGTAAACAAATCCGACTTTTCACCTGAAAAAATATATGTTAATTATTTTGAAATTATGTGAAATCGAAGCATGACAAAGTTACCCAGATTATCTGAACCATGCCATATCATTTCGGCCTTCTGTGTCATCAAACGTTCGTCCTTATCTTGATAATCTAACCGACCAAAGAACAGACCATCGAAACCCATTTGGGCAAACATGGAAGCCATCTCTCGGGAATGTCCAAACGGATCAATCTGCCAACCAATCTTTGGTCTTCCACATTCTCCAAAAGTATCATTCAAACGCCTTTTAATTATTTTCTTTGATTAATGTTTTTTTAAACACCCATAATTATATTTATTACCTCAATCCCCAAGCAAATTGATCAATAACGCTTTGATAATGAGTTGTTGCCTCATCATTCATGCTCCAGGCTCCTCCAATGAACTCCAGTCGTCCCTGATTCACCAACATTTTGACATTATCCTGTTGCTCCTTTGTCTGTTCCTTCCACCATTTGAAGAAAAACGCCGACTCCACATAGATGAATCGTTTCTCAGGATCCTTTAACAAGGACTCCACCACCGAATCAATTATATACTGCACACCAGCCTTCTGTATAAGGGTCTCACTTCCATAATAGTATTGGTCGACAGTTTTTAACCATCCAACATCGTCATGGGTATGGGCTATAAGATGCACATTCAGCATATTTGGCTTCGTTGGATGACAGCTCTGCAAAAAGATTTTTTTTTTTCAAATATGATTACTAAGTTACAACTTTTTAATATACAAATTCAAACAAGAAAATAATTTCTTTTTGGAATGGGAATTACTTATAAAATTCATAATTATTATTCTTTTTATAACAAGCATGATCTTTGCAAAATTTTGAAGGTTCTATTTATTGTTGGTTCTTTATACTGCTGATCAATCTTACTCAGCATTAGTTATAAAAGCCGGTTGATACTTGATTGAGATAATTGAGCATGCTCTTATTAAGAATACATATATAAATAATCTTGATCATAGTGTCGAATCGGTTACCACTTTAATTTTATTTGTAACTAATGAGTATTATTTTTATGACAAACATTTTTTTTTAATGTGTAATACTGAACTGCAGCTCACTCTTTTATACTGCTTATCAATATTAGTCAGAAATAATTTAGAAAAATAAACAAATAAACACAAAATTGGCGTAATTTGATACTTTCAACAAAAACGACTCCAATAATAAATATAATATTTATATTTTGTATACATATGTTTAATGTATATTCTTGATCAGTGATAAGTCGGTCAAATAATTAAAGAGCAGCTTTTCTCAACTTAGTTTAACGCTATCTTATATTATATTGCTGATAAGACGAAACCGGCAGAGTCATAGGTTCAATCAATCAAGCGCTCGCTTGTATATACCAAGTATAAAGAGAACAAGAAAATTTTAAATGTTGGCTCGTTTGACCGGCATATACATGTACTTTTTTTTCAACTTCGTATGTGTCGATATGTGCAATGCATTTTTTGCTGTTATCTATTTTGCTTTTAGATATCAATCACTCACCGGATAACCGCATTGTGCTCCTTCATCTGGTTTCGAAACGTCTCCAAGATTTCGCAGTTCGACCTTTTGTAGGACAAAACCGAGAATATAGCACAATACTAGACAAATGTGAATTTTGCTAGACATTGCAACTTGATGTAGTTGCTATTGTTAAACTAAGTGCGTTCAAGTCGTATTTCTTGCTTTTCTACGCATCTACTGTGTACTCAAATTACGATAAGGGGAAATAAAATGTTTTAATGTAATTAATTGTATGAATATCAGGCACCGTCAGCAACAACCAGACGCGTGAATATTTCAAAGCGTACTCGCATTGTCGATTTGAGGGCTTAAGCGCGTCGTCCACTGAGCGCGCAGCTAAGAGAAGTATTTGTTGCCCTGCGCAGGTTACTTATTCCCACACAAGAGAGAGATGCAAGTGACGTCACAAGAGAATGCCAATTATTTAAATTCATATGTGCAAGTATGCACTTAGACATTTCTCATTTCTGCCACATTGAGAATTTTAATATAAATATTTTTAAATTTTATTAACTTTAGAAATATATTATTTTAATCTAGCAATCATTGTGTGCATTTATAAGGTCCAGTGCATACGTCACGGGTAAAGTTCTTTAGGGTGTAAATAAGTAATCTTCATGGAGCTATAGCATGTGCTCTTTGAAGCGCTCTCTTTCTGGAACGCTCTCCGAGAATGGCGGCTTAAGCTCTTTAGAATACTCACATATACAAGTACGTGAAACGTATGTGTGTGCTGTAACAGAGTCGAACTGCAAGTAATCTGAGTTTTTGTTACTTGATTTACTCCGATTTCTCTTTTAAAACAGGCAAGTCGAAGGTGACACGATTTATGTAGAGAGTTTGCAGTCTTCAGTGTTGCGCAGTGATTGTATGTGAATACTCTTTACAGTGCGTGTATTATTATCTTCTTAATTAATTTATTTTATTTTTTATTGAACAATTTCATGAAGATGATAAGAAAAATGTCATTGAGGTACCACTTAAGAATATAGGGACCTCTGGGGGTTACTTGGTTTTGTTCTGCATGTTGAGGAACTCATTCGATCTGTTGGTTCTGATTCACAGCATTGATTGCGGCGCTTTGGTAAATTAGATTCCCTTTCACAAACGTCGATATCAACACTTGGAGGAACTTGCTTCTGTAGATTGTTTACAATTCTCTGGCAAATAAAACAGAATGACATCAATATTACGAGAATGGAACCACAAATTAGTAAAACCATCGGCACCTTCCACCAAATGTCATTTTGAAAGAAATTGTTAACTTGCTCGGACTCGGCGCTTCTCCTTATTGAGCTGTAACACTCTTCAGCAGTTATAAGACGCTTCGCCGATTCTTCTGAGACTTGGTCAGTATCTTTTCTGGGGAACTGTTCCCGACACTTTAAACAAACCTTATTAAACCAGATCACGCATCGTTTACTCTTGGGATTATATTTGCAAAAGTGCTGCATATTTATTCTATATCTATTTATTGTGAAGTAAATATCTATGAAAATTTGTATTTGTATCATAGTTTTAAGGAATTAATATTAAATTGTATGTTGAATCTGTTTATAGACTGGTTTTTATTGGAAACTATTAAGATGATCGCAGAAAAATATTTGAAAAAAAGTAAAACTTTAAACATAAATCTCATACACGCCTAAACTTTTTTAATTATGTCAGTAATTTAAAACTTATTATGTATAGAGTTAGGTGAAAATTTATAATATCTTTAATTGTGGCACTTCAATCAACATCAGGTTCAACATTTATCGTATGTGAGATATTTTTAGTACAATTGCTTTTATTTATTATTAAGTTTTATTACGTATGTATTTCAGTACTTAAATAGTATGTACTCGTATTAATAAATGTAAATGCGCTCGTATGTTAAATTGGAATCCACACTGAGAATTTGCAGCTAGGTAAAAGTTTATGCTTAATATATAAATATATGCATATGTATGTATGTATGAACTAATGAACATTTATGAATATATTTAAGAATTTGCTTTAAGATCACTGTTATCGTTTCTTCTTTTTCTTTTCGCAACAAATAAAGCTAAACTTTGTTGAACAGAGCTCGTTAATTTTTTTTTTTGTATTCGATTTAATGGAGCTTTGTGCAGGAAATACAACAATTATCCCGATAATAATCATAGCTGCAAAGCTTCGCTTCTACAGCCCATTTGCAGTTTGGAAAATGATCCGAGCATTCTGCAGCTTGATCGTTTTGGAGCAGTTCGTTAGTTAGATCTGCTTAGAAGAGTTTTAGTTATTAGAAAATTTTTAAATACTTGTATACAGGTGGGTATTACCTTCGCACTTCTGGGTGTTACAGTTACGGTAGATCGGTTCTCTTAGAGCGTATCTGCATTTATTGGATTCGCGTAGAGCATTCAGTTTCTCATCGTACTCCAGACATTTAACGCTGCGTCTTTGAGTGCCACCATCACAGGATTTGGTGCACTACAGAAATGGAACAGTAATTAATTTTTTAATACTTTCTTTTCTCAATTGTTTTTAATTTATCTCAAACTTTTTAAGCCTACAAAGATAATTAATAAACAAGAATCTACTTAAATATGAATCAAGAATCACAAATGAGGATTATTTACAATTTTTGTAAACAAAAATGTTAACGACAAGGAATAAATACAAGGAAAATTAATTTTTACATTTACGCCATGCTTTTAAAAATATTGATTCTTATGGATTTTCATCAATGACAATGATCCATTTTAAGTAATTAAATATTTGACTATAATCATTATATTTGAGTGAAACAAATAAGAATCACATATAATCATCATTTATATTATTTTTTTTACCAAAATAAAAACCACTTTAAGAGAGTACTATTTTTTTACCCAACCAATTATTTAATATTTTGTAGTATCTGTTGACTCACCTCTGACCATTCCGAGTAATGCCAGCGAGGAGCACAGTAAGCGATCTCTTCATGCGAGCAATTCTCCATTACTTGCGGCTTCAAATCTGCATTACACTCTTCATCATCCGTGATAAGTTGACTCTTAATGCATAAAACGGGTCGGCTTCGGGTTAAGTTGAAGCAATCGCCACTACAGGGTGACCAGGGACCTGTGAACCAATCTCCCACTTCGCAGGCTGTTTGCTCACAAGGCCGACGATTCTCTGGTATGTCTCGTGGCTCACATCGCTCCGCTTTTGTCTTGGGACGGTCACAAAATATGGTGCGATACTGGACGCCAGGTCCACACGACGTCGAACAATATTGATTCCACTCGGACATTAACCAAACGGCATCGCCCACTCTCTTTTGAGCTCGATTACGTTTGATGTGGGTGCCATTTGGTGAATTCGAATTCGAATGCAAATGCATTCGATAACGTCCAGATTTACGAGGACGATCTTTGGGACACTCGCATTGCTTCTCGCTGGGCGGCTGTTCCTCCATGCAGGCGGCTTTATCGACATGAATCACAATGCCAGATGCCAGCTCTTGGACACAATTCAGTTCTCGACGACGAACTGACTCGCCATGCTGACAACGGCATTCTCCCCACTCCTCCTGCCGCCAGTAGGCGGGACAAGGCTGTGTGTTGCAGTGCAGCAGGTTCTCATTAAGCACAGGTTTCTCCGAGTGGCTGCAACGACGCTGGGAGTAATAACGCACCGGATTCTCGCGGGCACAACGCACAATTGGGGATTGGGTGCCGCCTCCACAGGATTTGGTGCAGGCACTGAAGCCAACCACCTTCCAATTGAATTTACGTCTACGTCCGGAACGCGAGCTGCTTACGGAGCTGCCATCCTCACTTCCAGCGCCAGCTTTCAAGAAGCCATCACTGCTCTCCAGGGACAATTCATTCTCCTCAGAATCAGAGACAATGGGAAGCAGGTACTCATATTTAATGCCCGGATTAAGTATATTGCTATATACCTAAGTGGTAAGAAGTACGAAATATAAGTAATTGTTTTACTTTCTAAAATTTATTCTAAAAACAGGTACCCAAAGTTCAACAGCATCTTTAATGGGACCTGTGCTTGTAATCCATTCCGTTACGCCTTCTCCATGCTGAACTCCATCGATGCGATGATAGTCGAAAGTGGTTCCAACAGCCTCATATGATCCACTATCGGATATTTCATTCTCGCCATTAAAAATGCTTTTCTGTTCGCTTGTGCGTAGTACTACAAATAAAAAGTTATTTAATTTTATAATCCAAAGGAATCAATATTGGTTTCGGTTTCCGTTTGACCCGAAAGTGTCATAAGAATTTGATTAAAAGATTTTAGATTTTTAATCTTTAGTTTTCAAAAAGCTCACAGAAGGACCTTTGCATAAGTTTTAATGCAGATTGAATTATGAAAGTTTTGAGTCAGACAAACCCTTGACAAGTAACTTTACAAGTTAACATTTTTGTCCAGTTTGACATGATTTTTTACAAGTGAAATTAAACGTCTCAGTTTTATACATATAACGATAAAAGGCGTTGATTAAAAGTAAAAACATGAGATTCAAAATTTACAAATTAACTAAAGGAGCCTTTACATTAAAATATAAACATAGATGTACGAACGAAAACATAAAATAAGTTTCAATATTTTCATCCTAACTAAAAAGTCATTTAAAATTTAAAAAAATAATAATATTAATCTTATTAGAAGTTATGTTATTATGGCTTACCAAGTAAATTTGCACTATTTTTCAGTTCAGTTATGGATATATTCGATGCTCCAGCGGGTATTGTGGCTACATGCACGTATGCATCCTCTGGCAATGGATCACGTGTAAAGATTCCAGTTACTGGACGGCAAAGCAAACCACCACAGCTTACAGATCCACTATTTGCATATAAGCCCTTGATGGAGCCACTGCTCAGCACGGCCTGAAAACGTACGTGATTGTATGTATTTAAAAAAATTTGAAGTAGAAAAAGCATACAATCTAGAATAGGAAGCGCCTTGGGGTAATAGTCTACATCTTTTATCGAATTCATTATAGAGCAAACCGGACCTATAAAAAACCAAAACTAAGATAAAATACCTACGTTTTGCAGCACATACATTTAATCAAGGAAATATTTTTAAAAAACAAATGCTCAAATATTACATTTTTAACTTTTTAATTTTTTAGACCCACTTTTTTTTAACTTTTTTCAGGCACCATAATAAAATTAGGAATAAAAAAAATCAAAAAAAGATACAAAATAAAATGTTACCATTTTGTATATTGTCAAAACAAATAATAGACTAAATGAATGAACTGTCTGTGGATCGTGACATGATAAATGATTTAAAGCAAGCGCCCATCTGTAATGCAAATAACGAAATTAACTCACCAGACACGTTAACGTCAAATGCCAGAACCACGGCATATCGCAATAGATTGTTAAAAAGTATGCTAGATGATTTGAAGTACTAAATCGTGTGGCCTATTAAATCTTAATGGTTTATTGCTTGATCGAACTTATTGATTGGTTTCATAAATTAGCATACTGCAAATATAAATACAATATGTAAAGATAGAAGATATCGCATTCCAAAATCCGAATTAAAAAAAAAAAAATAAGTACATAAAGCCAGAATTGTTAATGTTTCATTTGAACTTGAATTTTATGTACACGAGCCTTAGACGCTTCCGGGATAAGTGCAAATTGGCTATATGGCAAGTTATAAACTGAAGCTGTGATAGACTCGTAAATAGCCGATCGTTGAGTGCTGTGCGACTATCATCGGTCTGTACAACACCATTACGAGCCGACAGATAATTCCTATTTAATGGCATACAGGCAACGGCAGCATTTGACGCACTTTTGCATATTTACGATGGCCACATTTCACTTGGTTGTTTACGACGTGACCAGCTCAAGATTAAAGTGCTTTCCTATACCCTCTATCACAAATGCAATGGGTATACTAATTTCTATTTAAAAATAATTAGCTAATAGCCAGTTAATTTTGGAAAGCATATAGAAAATTAGCAATTTTCTTTCTGTAGCATACTTTAGAGCGTGTTTAGCATAAAATGTTACAGAAATTTCGAAAAAGAGTATCTGAAAATCAGTGATCTGCAAAATTTAAATTTCAATGTCTTGTCTTTCTTTCCACCAATTTGTATACTTTGTTGTTTGCGATATGTGCATGTTTGCTTGCTTGTCTTTGCCTGTCAGTTCCTGTCAGACTTAAACTTTATTTACCACTTAATTCATGCTTCCAGATAATAACAAATAAGAGTGCTCGACTAGCTTATACTCAGCTTGGAAATTTCATATCATTATTTATATTTTTAAAATATTTATATTATTAAATTTTTTTATTAGTTTTTAATATTATAATTTTTTAATTTATTTATTTAGTGTCAACTAAGAACTGGTGACATAAGTTAAATTCAAATTATGAAAATATCTTTAAAATTGAAATTAAAACTGTAATGATATTTTTTAATTGAATAAACAAATTATAAAATATGATAGCCTCTTTTTATAAATAAAGGGTATGCAAAAGACCAGGTGCTGAATTTTTTATGCGCACTATTAATTTTTATGTTTCTATTGTACGAGTAGCAAAACGTTTAAATAATCTGATCTTAACTCAACTCTTGACAAAGTAGAGATTTCCTGATTACAACTGAATGACTTAGTTCTATCCAAACTAATTATAAATTGTAATTTGTTTAAGTGACAGATTAATGTGCTAATAGGCAATTGAAAACAGTAGCTATGTATATGGTCATAAATTAAATTCTGATAAGCTTGGTAATCGTTTAAGATTGTAAGTTTAAAGCAAACATTTCTATCAGCTATTTTAGTACCAACTTTATGTAGACAGAAAAAAACTTTATATAGAGAAAATATTAAAAAAAAAACATCTGTCACCAGCTTGATCTATCTGAATACACTTGCGATATAGAAATCGTATTGGGGCTAGAGACATTGACCCACAAGTGGAGCAATTTCATTAAAATAGCCATAAAACTAAAAGCATATGTATATTGTAAATATAATCAAGAGATCAACATGGCATTACAATGACTAAGTATAAAACTAAGAAATTATATACATATATGTATTATCTTTGGCATTACGAAATGCTAATGCTATCTTCTTAATGTAAAGAATACAAATGCTGTTAGATCTGACGTAGTTTTTGATTTCAATAAATTAAAAAAAATTGCCTACATTTCGTACTGAATGTGGGAAATGGATCCAATTAAAGACATTCTCAATTTTGGCATGTTCGTACATGACGTACTGAAAAATTAAAGATACATATAATTATTAGATATAGGCCTAATGCAGGCCTATGTAGATTCAAGTGAAATTCTCAAGTGTTTTACAATGCAAAAAAAAATAAATTGCAAAATAAAAATAGACAGTAAAAGTTTTATAGAAACATTGTTGACGAATGTCGTAAATTTGACGGCATTAACATAAAGTAGGTCTTAAGTAACTGTTGTCCCTTATACAGATATATTTTTGCTCAAAACACAGATTTATTATATTATAATCACAAAATAAACAAACACGATTATTTTCAACGAACAATATGTTCAAAATATTGCAATTAAAGATTTTTGAAAGGACTGTACTCATAGCCATTGGGTATAATAATTATTCAAAACCCCTGTCGATTCACTCAAAATATTTGAACTAGTTTGATCTTTTTGATTGTTGTGCGGCGACGTGTGTGATTCTACCAAAAGATACGGATAGTCGTGTGTTGCGTGCTTCGATTCGCGTTGCTTACTAAATATTCGGCAAAGCGATCCATTTATTTCTAAAGAGTTTTCATAACTTAGTATGCGTGTGTGCGAATATATATATATAGTATATGTGTGTGTGCACACAATCGACACTCTTGTTTTGCCCGATGCCTAGAAGAGTATGTGTGGATAGTTTAGTATCGAGTATACGACTATATATGTGGGTGACACACATACATACACATTTACCTACACCATCGAAAAAGAATATGATTAAATGCTTCAATAGTGAATGATAGACTAGAAGATACCTGTTAGACAACTAACAGCTAACATAAAACATTGAAAGTTGCAAGCTGACCACTAGGTGGCGCAAGTGTTGAGTAGTTTTCATATTAAAATAGATGCACAGAATCTACTATTGATGCAGATCAAGAAAATATATTCTTTATAAGTTGGAAGACTGCTAATATTGCTAGTTACATAGTAACATACATTACCATAAATTATATCACCCACTTGCAACAGTTCACAGGGTATAAAAAGCTTAATGAAGAACAGCAGAATTGAAGATATATGCATGTTTGTTGTAATTGAGATTGTATTTTGATTTCTGTCTCTGAACACTACGAATAACTAATGATTATCTTGTATTCATTTGCATTTACATGCTATGAGAAAAAAATAAGCAACAATGCTAAAAACTAATGGAACGAGTATACAGTTGGGTTTACTTGTTAATTAATGGAACTATGTATTAGTAGTATCTACTTGGGCGGTTTACATTGATAGCGAGCTTTATCTTTGGCTAGTCCGGGTACTCGTAATTGTTCATTTTGATTTTTATTAACATTCACCTTGCAAATGCCGTCGACACACATAGCACGGCTCGCATAAGTGGACTTGGATCGATAATATTCCGCCGGACGTTGGCAAGGTGTTCCATCAATAACGGTATCGTTCAGAGTGGCAAAGTATTTCATTCCCAACGGTTTGCAGTTCAGTTCACACTCGGCATCGTCTGATAAAG